>NC_028637.1:1925936-1933714 GCF_001406875.1 Solanum pennellii | reverse complement strand
GGGTTGGTGGTGGAGGTGGGGGGAGGGATATATTCTTTCGAGGAAAAAGATAATAATTATATATATATCCCCGAATTATAATATATAGTATGCAGATATTCTCGGTCATATTTTCGGGATATAACTATCGTAAAAAAACTAGAGCGTATATACCCTTTATACTAACAGATATACACGTGTCATAATCTTATCCACCGATCGAACATCGGATCGATGGATAATATTGTGTCACGTGTCCCTATTTAATCTTCCGTTAGGGTGAAAGGCATATACGCTCTAGTTTTTGGACGACAGAGACAATAACGTCCCAAAAGTATGACGGAGGGTCTTTGCATACCATTTATGATAGTTTGGTTTATCCTTTTCCCCTAAATATTAGGGATTTTTTGGTAGCGGTATAAAACAAATCTCATTCATGTATTAGAGTCTATAGATTATAACTCATACAACGTTTGATATGTGGATAAGAAAATAGTTAGCAATTCATGCGTAATATTAATACCACGTTTGGTTGACAATTTTAAGGATGGAAATTTGTGATTTATGTATATTAACAGATATACACGTGTCATAATCTTATCTACCGATCTAACATATATTAAATATCGAATCGACGGATTAGATTGCGTCACGTATCCCTATTTAGTCTTCCGTTAGAATTAAAGGGTACATATGCTCTTGTTTTTGCACAACAAAGGTTTACCGATGTTCAAAAAATATAACAAAAAAACCCGTCATATATATTAAGCTTAGCAAGAATATGACCTTAAATATAAGGAATTGGTAGCCGTATAAACAAATCTTTTAGAGTCTATATGTTATAACTCATACGGTGTTTGATAGGTGGATAAGAAAAAAGTTGAGTAATTCATATATAATATTAATACCACGTTTGGTTACAATTTTAAGGATGAAAAATTTGTGATTTATGTATATTAACGAACATACACGTGTCATAAACTTATCCACCGATCCAACATTTATTAAATATCGAATCAACATATTAGATTGTGACACGTATCCTTATTTAGTCATCCGATATAATGAAAGGGGCACATATACTCTTGTTTTTGCGCCAATGTTTCAAAAATATAACGGAAATACATATCCTTTACGATAATTTGAGGGTATATTTGATGCTATTCCCTATATATTCACAATCCACAAATTCACATACCAAACTAGGCCCATTCCATTCACAGTCCAGGCCCAATCACATCACCAAATCCACGTCATCGAATCTCATCCATCCACGTCATCTCCCGGGAATCTAGCGAGTACACGTGTCATCCTACGTGTCATTCCACCATTGTTAAAAGCTTCAATTTTCAACCACTCATTCTTCTTCTTCTCCAAATTTTCAGGAAGAAGAAAAAAAAAACAGAGCAATTGCTAAAACCCTAGAAAAAAAATGATGAATTTCAAGCCGCCGGAGACTAAAACGACGCCGTCATCGTCGTCGTATTCGTCTACGGCGGAGAAAGCGTTTTCATTGATATCTAAAGGATGGAAAGAGGTTCGTTCTTCCGCCGACGCAGATCTACAACTCATCAGAAACAGAGCTAAGGAACTCGAAAACTTCCTTAACTCAGTACCAACAATTACCGCTACTGCAACTGCAACTGCAACTACTCCGGGAGAAATTGATTTTGTTAAGAAGCTCCGTCCAAAATTATCGGAAATACGTAGGGTTTATTCGTCGCCGGACTTCAATTGGGCACCGAAAGGGAAGCTTAGGATCGATTTATCGGGAATTACGAATGCGATTGTGACGGAATCGGAAGATGAGAAATTGGGGAAATGGAGAAGAGAGAGGTTAAAGGATGAAAAGCAATTTGGGGAATTGAGTAATTGGGAACCAATTAGGGCTTTTAGGAATCGATTAAGAGAGATGGAGGTTGAGATTAAGAGTTCGAATTCGTCTTCTCCGGTGGAGATTTTCGAAGGGATTAAGAATAGTGAGTTTATGGAGAAAGTAAAATCGAGCTTCGTAAGTTTGTTCTTCCATTATTGTATTGTTTCGTTGTTGTTGTTGTTGTTAATGCTCTCATTTAACCCCCGTCTCATGAGATTATACTGAATATGTTGTTGTCGTTGTTACGACTCTCATTTTATGTATTTCCCTTTTCAAAATGCTTCATTTAAGTCGAGAGTCTATCAGAAACAACGTCCTCTATCTCTACAAGATAGGAGTAAGGTCTACGTATACTCTAGTGGGATTACATGATACGAGTAAGGTCTGCATATACTCTATCCTTCGCAGACTCTATTTGTGGGATTACATGATACGCGTAAGGTCTGTATACACTTTATCCTCTACCTGTGGAATTACATGATAGGAGTAAGGTCTGCGTACACTCTATCCTTCGCAGACTCTACTTCTGGATTAATCCTCTACTTGTGGGATTACATGGTAGGAGTAAGGTCTGTGTACAATCTATCCTTCGTAGACTCTACTTGTGAGATTACATTGGGTATGTCGTTGTTGTTGATTGTTACAAAAGAGAAAAGTGGTGGCTTTTTGGGCAAAAGAACCAAAAAGTTACTACCTTTTTCTTTTGTAGAAACAGCCCGAACAAAAGGAGCTCACGAAACCGTTTTTTTTTCTTTTTCAAAAATTTAAGTTTTGAACTTTTTGAGCCAATGCGACAATGTTAATGTTATGTTTATGTACGAGGAAGCAGAATTACTTAAAATAAGGCTAACTAGTTGGAGGTGATTTGCTTCACGGACTAGCTTTGGAGGAATTATAGCACGAAGATTATCGTGTGTGAATTGTGATGTATATATACAGTTTTTACGCAGTCAATAATTTATGTAAGTGTTAGTTATACGAGTTTTACACTAGAAGCTAAAGTTGTACTAGTAATGTAGAGTTGTATACCGATTTTTTTTAGAAGAGAGTTTGATATGAAACGTTGTATTAAAATTGATCCGACTTGCTACTTATCACGGCTTTCCTTTTCACATGATTAATCTGCTGTTTTTTTGTTTTGTCTAATGATTTTTCAGAAGTCAATTTGCAAGGAACCAGAAGAGTCGAAGGTTAGTGTCTTACTTTTACATTTAGTGAAGTTGTAATTGCAAGGTTTTAGATGTGTTTGAACTTTTCAACGAGTTGTGTAAATAATGCTTTGCTTTGTCGGTTAAGGTAGGCTAGTTTGAAATGACAATTTTGATTGAAGAACAGCGAAGAAACATAACCTTATAAAACGACCATTATAACGTTTGATTGTATAATGGTCGGTTTATAATGTTTTTTGATTTACATCTTTTTTGAAAAGTGGACATATTAATGTTTTACTAGAAAATGACTGAGGATGAAGCTATTGGTTCCTTTACATGATCTTTGTCTATGCAGGGAGTTCCGCCACTGGACGTGCCAGAGTTGTTAGCATATTTGGTTAGACAGTCAAGCCCATTTTTGGATCAAATTGGCATCAGAAGAGGTAATAGTCTGTCAAACGGTTTGTGGTTTTTGTAAACTTGTAGGTTTGATCTGAGTTTGTGTTTCTCTGGATTGTTCTACTTGCAATAGATATCTCAGACAAGATCGTTGAGAGTTTGTGCAGCAAACGGCGAAACAAGCTTTTATTACGTGCTCTACCTGAAGGAGATTCTTCCCTGATCGAAGGCGATAGTATGAATGATGAACTAGAACTACGAATTGCCAGTGTACTACAAAGTACTGGTCATCATTATGAAGGTGGGTTTTGGAGCAATTCGACAAAGCAAAACGTATCAGATGGTAAAAGACATGTAGCCATAGTCACAACTGCTAGCCTTCCGTGGATGACAGGAACAGCTGTCAATCCTCTCTTCCGAGCGGCTTATTTGGCCAAGTCTGAAAAGCAGAACGTTACACTCTTGGTTCCATGGCTATGTAAATCGGACCAAGAACTAGTTTATCCAAACAATCTTACATTTAGTTCACCAGAAGAGCAGGAACTCTACATACGGAATTGGCTCGAGGAAAGAGTCGGTTTCAAGACCGATTTCAAGATCTCGTTTTATCCTGGAAAGGTATTTCATGCGAACTTACTGCATATTATTCAGTAAAACAAAATGATGTTACTGAAAGATGCTGTGATTATTTGACATTTCGTTTTCCTCTCCAGTTCTCCAAGGAAAGGCGAAGTATACTACCGGCTGGAGATACTACTCAGTTTATCCCATCACGGGATGCTGATATTGCAATCTTAGAAGAGCCAGAACATCTAAACTGGTACCACCATGGCAAACGTTGGACCGATAAGTTTAACCATGTCGTTGGTATTGTTCACACAAATTATTTGGAGTATATCAAAAGAGAGAAGAATGGGGCTCTTCAAGCTTTCCTTGTGAAACACGTAAATAATTGGGTCACAAGAGCGCATTGTGACAAGGTAATATTCTTACATATTGATTGAATTCTCCAGAAGGAAGTAGGAAAAGTTGTTGTCCAAAGGATGCGTTAGCACTTCGAAATGTGTTTATCGTGTCTAATTATTTTATTTATCCCGGTTCTCTGATGGAAATGCTAATTTCGTTGTTTAGGTGCTTCGCCTTTCTGCTGCTACACAGGATTTACCCAGGTCTGTGGTCTGCAACGTTCATGGTGTAAATCCGAAGTTCTTGAAAATTGGAGAAAAAATGGCTGCAGAAAGACAAAGCGGTCATCAAGTTTTCTCTAAAGGTGCATACTTCTTGGGAAAAATGGTTTGGGCTAAGGGTTACAGGGAGTTAATAGACCTTTTAGCGAAGCACAAAAGTGACCTTGATGGTTTTAATATGGATTTGTTTGGCAACGGGGAAGACGCTCATGAAGTGCAGACAACAGCTAGGACGTTAAATTTGAATGTCAACTTCATGAAAGGCAGAGACCACGCGGATGATTCTCTTCATAGGTATGAAATATGAATCCTTTTAATAGAACCCCTTTTAGTTTTTCTGCGAAAATGCTGCTGGTAATACGTTATATCATAAAGCTGCTTTAATATTTCGATACATAGATTTTCTTCGACTTGCTCTTAGTCACTTGCGTGATAATGTACTTCATGGTTCACGTTTCCTGATCGATAAATTTTTACTTGCAGTTATAAAGTCTTCATAAATCCTAGTATCAGCGATGTACTCTGTACAGCTACAGCTGAGGCACTCGCTATGGGGAAATTTGTAGTTTGTGCAGATCATCCGTCTAATGAGTTCTTCCAGGCATTTCCTAACTGCTTGACGTATAAGACATCAGAAGACTTTGTAACAAAGGTTAAAGAGGCAATGACCGGTGAACCTCAGCCTCTAACTCCCGAGGAACAATATAAGCTTTCGTGGGAAGCTGCAACCCAGAGATTCATCGAATATTCTGATCTCGATAAGGTTTTGACTAGTGAAAAAGGCAGTGACAGGAGAAAAACCAGGATCAAAGGCATAGGAAAATCAGTTTCCATGCCAAATCTCGGAGGGATGGTTGACGGGAGCCTGGCATTTGCACAATATTGTCTCACAGGGAACGAGTTCGTGAGGTGGTGTTCTGGTGCTACACCGGGAACACGAGATTATGACCAGCAACATTGTGAAGATCTCAATCTCTTACCTCCCCAGGTAGAAAACCCAATTTATGGCTGGTAGTTATATATATATATATATATACATCTCATTTGACCTGTATAGGTGTGATGTAACTTGGATACTCATAACTCCAATCTTTTACCTGGTATTAGTGTCGTAATCAGGATTTTCACGTAAAAAGTCATTTTGATCTTATATATAGCGTATTTTTTTTTTGCAAAGAGATTCGGAGGTAACCCTTCGTGTTCCCTAGCTCCACCTCTGCCCTAGTGTTTCAGGTTTTATTTTGATGATTTTTGTAACTAGTGATACAGCAAGAAAAGTAAATAGGATGTGTAAAATTTTTAAAATTATGATATATGTTCTTTGTCTATCTAAAATGTGTCAAATTATTTTTTTCATGTACTTTTGTAAATTAAATTTATGAAATTATAGTAGAGACGTATATAAAGGTATATTATCGATAAATATAATCGCGAACTTATCAAAATATGGATTGAATACCCTATTCATACGTCCATATGCATTTGTCAATCCAAACGACATTACAAGAAACTCACAGTGTTCCCTTGTGCTTGAATTTTTTTTTATATCGTCTATAAAATTTCTGGCTCTATTACTACCTCTAATATATCACTTTCAAAATAAAATATTAATTTCAAAGTACTAGTAGACTTTTTTTAAAAAAATATTAATTACAAGTACTAGTAGACTTATTTTTTTAATAGAGCAATGAGGATAATTTCACTTTGTAGAGCAAAAACTAACTTGTATTACACGTACAAAATAATATTGAAAGGGAATTAAATACTTGAACAAATTTCACTATACTTTCATATGCAATTATTTACAATTTTCTATTTTAAAAAATTAAATGCTATCATATACCTTTGTATCAACTAAATTTACGAAGTCTCCTTTTCTTCTGTCGTTTTCATCTCCTCTACTATTGTTGTTACGGTCATCAATATAGATTCGAGAAATTGAATGCTATTATTAAACTTTATATCTGTTAAGTTTGTTAGCTCTACTTTCTTCTCTGTCATTTCCATCTCTTCCACTTTTGTTGTTGTCGTGTTTCCACGTATCCCGATAACAATAGATTCTCCTTCTGTCGTAAATAGTGTATTATTCACTTGATTCGCCCCCTCTAGGACTGTTAGTACTCCTTTTGTTGATTCGACAAATGAAATGCTGTTATAAAGCTTTATATCGACTAAGTCCATAAAATCTTCGATCTTTTTTGGCGTTTTCATCTCTTCCACTATTGCCATTGCGGTGCTTCCACGTATCCAAATGACAAAAGATTCCTCTTTTGTTGCATTTATTGTATTATTCACTTGATTCACCTCTTCTACTACCACTTCCCCCTTTGATTCTACATTGTCACCTATCTCGATCGTAACAAAATCATCACCATCCATCTCATCTTCCACCGTAGGATGCACGGTTCCACGGTGCAATATTCGGGGCCGATGCGATCGTGATGTTGTTGTCGATGACATACTCTTTTTCTCAAAACATGCTTTGCTCGAAAGCTCCTCGATAGCCTCAGAGATCTCGTCGACACATTTAGTGACGGCGATGAGTAAGGACACAACGGACGCGGTGGGGACACAGTCCATGACGCGCGATTCATCGTATCGAAAAAAGGTTTTTGAAGTGCCTAGTGTGAGTTTTAGGTCATCAATGACATTTTTTGTGTTACTTATAGAGGAAATTGGTTGTGCCATAGTTTTAATGGACAATGCAAATTCTTTTAATGCATTTTTAGATTCCATAATCATTTTTTTGCATACTTCTTCTATCCTCCTCTCAAATTCATTTGGTGCCTACAAAATTAACAATTAATAATATGTTAATTTGACTATATATATATACCATAAAATTTAAGTTATATATATTATCAAACTATTATACTATTAAAAAACATAAGTGTTGATCTCTCAATAAGCAAAATATAATAATATATTATATTTCATTTCGATTTATGTAGCATTATTGATTTTTGACTTTTGGTGTTACAAAATGTTTGACCATTCAAAATTTATATAATTGTATTAAGTTGTTCTAAGTTTTTAAAATCTGATACTTTTTTAGTAATTATTCGGGTTTTTACTATGTAAAAATTATAAAATCATATCGTGGTACATTATTGTGCAAGTAGGTTATCCTCTTGAATATATATCATGAGACGCGATATCTTTTAATTGTTTCAAGTAATTCGTACA
>NC_028637.1:1921475-1925514 GCF_001406875.1 Solanum pennellii | reverse complement strand
CCCAATCTTTGGTTTTTTACTCTATAAAAATTATAAAGTCATATTGCGGTACATTATTGTGCAAATAGGTTATCCTCTTTAATATATATCATGAGACACGATATTTTTTAACTGTTTCTAGTAATTTGTACAAGTACCTCCCTCCCACCCCCCACACCCCGAAATGTATATCACAAGATGACAAAAAAAAGTAGGGTTTGAAAAGATCAGAATGTATTATATATGTACCTGAGATTTAGAGTTTATGTGGCTATTAAGAGCTAGAAGATGGCAAGCACATTTTCTAACAAGACTACCAATCTTCAAGTATTGTTTCCATGGATGATTAAACTTGAAACCTCCATGAGGGGGTTCCCACCATGCTAAGTTTGCCTGAAAAAATCGAATAAATTATATATTATCAGTATAATTTAACTTATTATATCATGGTGTTGAATATCTAGTTTAAGTATTGTCAATCAATGTTGTTAACTAAATTCATTCATAATATGAAGTTCTTTTATATCGTTTAGCGAATAAAATTTAAATTCTGAAAGTCGTTATAAAGTGACTCTCATGCATGTGTTACAAAGTTGATTTTTAAAAAAAATAAGAAAATATCTCATCTTATATAGAAAAATAATAAATACTCAAATGTTAGTAACCTTTCTTTTGGATGCAATAAAAAAAGTTTTAACTAGTGATAATTTTTTTTTAAATTTAAAATTATGATATTTATAATATAATTTACTTACCAAAGATTCTTCATTGGCCTTAGAACCAATAATACTTAATAAAGCTTCATGAAGTCCTTTTTCATTATTGTTGTTAATTTCAACACTTTTTATCTCAGAAGTGTGAAAATATTCACTTCCAAATCCTGTAAAAACAACAAAAAAAAAATTAAAATTTTTTAACTTGTTGCTCCATATAAATTCCTAAGTTAATCATGTGACAAAATGTTAAGTATTATTTCGTATGTTTCAGTTTATGTAACTGTATTTGATTATATTTAAGAAAAAAATAATATATTTTTTTTAATTTATAGATTTTGACGCTCCTATTAAGAAAATAATTTAATATTGTTACTTAATAAGAGGGACAATTGCTTAACTAGATAAGACAAAATTTAAAGAAGTTAGAAAATCATTTAATGTGAACCATAGGGAGTGTGACATAGGGGTCAGATTTTGAAAGGTTAGGTAAATAAAATGTTTTTGAAAGTTAAATAATTTCTAAATTATAAATAAAATAAAGTCGTATAAATCGAAACAAACCTTCTAGATAGCTCGCTAGCTTTTCAAGGTTGATACTAGCAAGCTTATGAACTTATATATATATATATATACTTATATATATATATATNGAATTTTTGTATAGTAAATTTGTTAGGATCATAAATTTCAAAATATATATATATTTTTTGGAATAATGCACAAGTACCCCCTTCAATCTATGCCCGAGATCTCAGAGATACACTTATACTATACTAAGGTCCTATTACTCTCCTGAACTTATTTTATTAATAATTTTATACCCTTTTTCGACCTACGTGGCACTAACTTGTGGGCTCAATGCTGGTTGATTTTTTTTTCAAGTTAGTGCCACGTAGGCCGAAAAGCGGTAGAAAATTACTTATATAATAAATTCAGAGGGTAATAAGACCTTACTATAATATAAATGTATCTGGAATTTCGGACATAGATTGAGTGGGTACTTGTGCATTTTTCCTATTTTTTCCCAAAACTTATTAGTTGATTAGTCAAATAAATTCACATAGTAGACTTCATTCACTTTCAAATTTTTTTTTATTTTTTTGCTGTTATTTTATTATATAATATGCTTTGCATTTTCATACCTACAATAAAGACCAAAACTCCAAGAACTATAGGATTTGGACCTTCTCTCCCAATTAATTCAGCTAAATATTTAGCTCCAAGACCAAATGCACCAGCTAGGGCTGTACCAATTCCTCTATTTATGCTCTTTGATATGGTTGCACCTGAATAAATAAATAAATAAAATTTAAAAAATCTAGATAACTCGTAGCTAATATAATTTTTGATAATTCATCGCTGATATGTCGTTAGATAATAATTTTTTTTTGCTATTTAGTAATGAAATTAAATAATTAGCTGTGAACCTCATCGCTAAACATAGCTCACATCTAATAACTATCTAATTCATAGTTTAATAAGATGAACGATACGATTTTTTTTCCATCGATAAAAATTGGAAGATAATTATAGTAAAAAAAAATTACCAGCGGTGAATTCAAAAGTAACCACCACAGTCAGGATAGCCCACATTACTGGTTGATCAAAATTATGAAATAATGGTTCAGTGTAATAGAACAAAGAAACTAAAGTGAGAGCTAATCCCACTTTAAATGCATGCCAAATTTTTCTTGGATCATCTTTGCCAATTTGCTTTGTGTTTTTAGCAATTTTTTCAATTTTTTTTTGAATTTTTCTTGGAATATCCTTAAGTTTGTTCCACCACTTTGTGAAAACACTATGATTTTCTTGATTTGTTGAATTAATCTCCATGAAAATAATCGTTTTTAGGATAAGTAAAGTGTGTTGGGAGAGAAAGAAAAGAGACGAGTTAAAGTGAGGATTCTATAATAAAAAAATCTGAAAGAATCTCAATTTATAGTTGGAAAAAATAATGAGGTGGAATATTTTAATAATTTATATTTTTTGTACATGAGTAAGTTTTATTTTAGTGGTAGATCTTATAATAACAAGATAATAATATCATGCTACTTCAATAGACAAATAAAATAAAATAAAAAGAGTGTAGATACTAGTAAACTAAGAAAAGTCATTATATTGAATTTGACTTTCTTATTCCTTTCTTATAGTATAGATCATGAAAATCAATTATAAACCTCATAATAATACATACACAAGATATTTATTTCATTTTAGTTATTTAAAGTGTTATCAAAAGGATATTCACTACGATAAAAATAACCTTTAACAGAAATAATTATACATATTAATAAAGAGTGAGAAAGTCTTTATTGATATTAGTTAATTGTTATTGTATTCAGCGTCGTTAAAGGTTTTACAGACATTTACAAAGAGTGTTCAATGCCACTAAAAATATATTTTTAATGATAATTAAGCTATTATCATTAGTTAGTTGTCGCTAAAGAATATTTTTAATATAGTGATTAATATTGGTATATACAAAATATATCAACAATGATATTTATCTTTATAGAACACACAAGTTGTTAAGTATGATAAGTACTATTAAAAACTATTCTGATAACAATAATATCTTATCTACTCTAATAACTTAATAAAACAAAAGAGGATAGAGATACTAAACAAAAATGTCACTGAATTAATTAACTTGCTTAGCACTTAATTTTTCACAAAAATGCCATGAACATAAAAGTCATAAATCTCATATATTTATATCATGACATTTCATTTATTTTTAGTATACATTAATAAATATTAAAAATCGCATAAAGATAAATGGCCAGAAAATTACAAAAAATTTAATATCTTTTTTCTTGTAATTATAAATTGATTTTTCTTTATTTTTTAGTTAAAATATATTAAAGTTAAAAGAATAAAAATATTCAATAAAATAAAATATTATAGATAAAATATCATTCTGACCAAATTTTCTGGCTAAATGAATTTTTCTTTAAAAATCAACGAGATTAGTTTCCCTGTGTAGAGCACACAAGTCATATGAGGCCAAAATATTATAAGTACTAATAAAATCAAGACTATCATAAATAACAATACTCTCTTCGATCCAATTTATGAGACACTTTTTATTTTTCTAGAGTCAAATAATTTCTGATAGAAAATTACTCATCAAATTTTTAATTTTTTTGAAATAAAATTTATATATTTGTAAACTACGTAAAAGATACTATAAGTCACAATAATTGATAATTCAAAATATCTATGAAAAATTTACGATAAAAAATAAACTAATATTTTATCTACTATAATAGCCCAATAAAACAAAAGAGGGGGTGGTGGGGATATATATATATATATATATATATATATATATATATATATAT
>NC_028637.1:1901076-1920972 GCF_001406875.1 Solanum pennellii | reverse complement strand
ATATATATATATATATATATATATATATATATATATACTTTGAAAAAGAAGTCATTGAATTTGACTTGCTTGATTCTTGTTACTTATATATAGGTCTGCCACTGAATTTTTCAAAAGAATAACACAATCATAAAAATCATAAACAATATGATATTTGTTTCATTTTAAAGTGTGATCAAAAGGACATTAACATTAGTACATACTAATATCAACAAGGATATTTTGTAGGAAGTCAAAATATTATAAGTACTTGTAGGAATTATCATGATTACAATAATATGTTATCTACTTTAATAGACAAATAAAACAAAAGAGGATGGAGATAGTAAAAAAAAAAAGGCCTCTAAATTTAACTTTTGTGTTACCTTTCTTGTAATATACATGTCTGTGAGGCGGTATTAGGTGGAAATTCATGGGTTCAGACGAATTCACTAACTTTTTCGTACACTTTATATTCGTATTAAAAAATAAATTATGTATAAGAATAAATTAATTCAAAATTATCAAACTCCTAATATTGTTAATATTTGAGAAGAATTGACATGAAAATAAAAGTCATAAATCTCATATAGTATGTACATATGACATATAATTCATTTTTTTAGTTATTTAAAATTTGATTAAAAGGAGATTTTTTACATTAATACATATTAAAATCAACTAGGTTAATGTTGCTTTATAGAGCACACAAGTTGTCATAGTAATAATAATAATTTTATTTACTATTTGAAAAAAAAGTCATTAAATTTTGACTTGCTTAATTCTCCCTTATTTATATAGGTCTGCCACTGAAATTTTCTAGAAAAATAAACACAATTATAAAAATTATAGACCTCATAGTACAAATAATATTTTTTGATCATTTTAGTTATTTACAACTTGATCAAAATGAAATTAAAAATAAGTATATAACAATGTCAACAAAAATGGTTTTACTACTAGTAGAAATTGTTTTAATAACAATTATAATATTTTATCTACTCTAGTAGTCAAATTAAATAAAAGAGGCTGGAGATAGTAGAAATTAGAAATCATTGAATTTGACTTGCTTGATTTGTTCTTATAGTTATATAAAGGTGTATATGTTTTGATTTTTGGACGGCAGGAATATCAATATCCCTAAAATATGTCAGAGATATCTTCATCCCATTTACGATAGTTCTAGGGTATATTTATCTTTTTATTTTATTTTTTAAAAAACGATAGATATTATTATGCTAAAACTTTTGAATTTAAAGGTTTTTACAATTTTTCATGTCACACTAATTAGTAGAGATAATTAAAAAGAAGCTTTAAAATTATTTTTCTCAACTATATGATAGAGATGATTTATACATATTATAGATTCGTCTAGATTATTACTTTGTAAGTTGAAGTGACTTATTAATGGAACCACTCTCTCTACCATTTCTATGTCGTCACCTATCTCGATCATAACAAAATTACCTTTCTCACGACACGACAAATGCGACGTGGGCAAAATCCATGACGCACGATTTGTCGTGTCGAAAGAAGGTTTTCGAGGTGTCTAGTGTGTATTTTTAGGTCATCAATTACATTTTATGCGTTATGTATGTGAATTATGAAAGACATTGATTATTGTTTCGATGTTAAATTATGTTTAAATTATAATTAATGAACAAAAAAATTTGCTCACTATAATAATTTAAGTTTTTCAATAAGAGTATCATATATTTTCTTCATTCTTAATATATATTTTTGGGGCTGAGCCTTGAAAATACTATTTTTTTTTTACATGGAGTCTTTTTTTCAAAAATGAATTCTACGTGGTGTAAATATGTATTAATCGATTCAATAATTTGAAATATAAACACCCATATGTTAAAGTATATAATAAAGTGATTAAAAATATTTTCTACTTCCCTTCTTGAATGAGAATATGGTGTAAATCTGAGTTTTCATTTGATCGTAGATTTTAAAATTGAAACTTGAAAATTTGAGGTTTTTAAAGTTGTATTTGGATATACAATTTTTTTTAAAGATTAGTGAGTAAAATCCCCAAAAATTCAAAAAGCTTAAAAATATTCAAAGATTAGATTTTAAAATAGATATGGACCTTTTATCAAACAGAACTGACACAAATAAATCAAACTTTCAACGGATGATATTAATAAATATTTTCTCTTTTCTTGAAGTTCGATGACATATTTAAACTTTTCCACCTTAATTTCATAGCTTTATATATGTAGGGCAATTTTTTTTTAATAAATCCACGTAAGTTTTCTTATTACCGTTATCCTCTATTAGTTTTACAAATTCCCCAAATCCCTCATTTTTATATATCAGATTAATGTATCAACACATCAAATTAAGGTATCTCGCTCATCAAATTAATATATCTCGTGGATCATATTAGTGTATCATGTATAAAATGCACTTCATATATGTGTATCGTGTATAAAATATGATTTATCTTACTTAATGATTAATGTATCTCGTGAATTAGATTAATGTATCAGCGGTTATATTATTATTTCAGTTTGAATTTTTTATATAATTATAAACTTATAAGGAACAAATGATAATTTTACCTTAAAAGTATGTGATTTTGGTCCTTTGTCCATTGTTTTTCTATTCTAATTATAAAGGGTCCAATTGACCCATTTCCACCCCTCATCCCTAGGAAATTAACAGATACTATAAATTAATAAATTTTGCCTAACTTAATTAAAATTTTTTTATCTCTTGCGGTTATGGATCTTACTCTAATATCATGTGAAAAATAAATCTCCGCACTCAAAATAGTTCCTCATCTTTGGATTAAGGATTAAAGTGATTCTTAATTTTTCACATAGAGCACTAATAGTCTCTTATGTTTGAATATTGGTGCACTTTTGGTCCTATTCTAAAATTTTATCTATTTTTTAACGTTAATTTTGCCAGAATTTTATATAAAAAATGTCCAATCGTCTTTTTATATATTTAGTAGAAATAATAACTCTATCTGAGAGAAGGTCATAAGAAAAACACCTTGTTTTGTTCACTAGAAATATTACTGCAGCTAAACTAAGAACATCTTAACATATTACTTTGCGGAAAAAGAAAAAATCATACTATTACATGTGAAATTATCGTGATGAACCTCTCGACTTTACCTGCAATATGACTTCTACTAAACAAAACAAAGTATTTTTCTTCTTACATACTTTCATATGCAGTTGTTATTTCTACTAAATATATAAAATGACGATTGCACATTCCATACATAGGTTATGAATAAAATCAATGCTAAGACAAAATTTTGGATGAGAATCAAAAGTGCACCAATATTGCAAACATGAGGGACTGTTACTGCTCTATATGAAAATTCAAGAATCACTTTGAGCCTTAACCCAAAGAAGAAGAACTATTTTGATCCTTTATTTAAAATATGAAATATTTTTTTAAAGAAAAAAGTTTCATTGCAAATTAATTTTGACGATGAAATAAAATGTGAATTCATCGACTTAAAAATTAACGAAAATAGAAATGGATTCTTTTATCGCGAAATTTGACAAATAAATATTATCCAGTGCTAGTTTTGCAACATGTTCGATTTTTTAATTAACAGATATAAATATATTAGCAACGAACAAAAATTCATAGCTAAGTCATTGGAATAATTCCTTTTATTTTTCCCCTCGTAGGATTACTCAATTTCATATAGCTAGGTTCCTTTTATTTGACTAAATAATAAAAAGTACATCTTAATCTTATTATCTTAGCATTAAATATAATTAAGTGATTGATAACCATTAGTTCATCTTGACCAATTTATCTCAACCTAGTTAAGTAACCTTTGGTGAATGGTGACCATTCATTTATTAACTCGATTATTTTAATCTGTTTAAATTTAATCGAATATACAAATAAGATTATTTTGGTATTATAGTTTGAATTTTGACCTTATTAAAGAAAAACAACCTTTTATAGTCAAAAATAAACTAAATCATCACAACATGTTGCGTAGAAGTTCACCAACATATCATGCTATTTAGTGATGGAAAAAATCTTGACTTATCTAGAAGATTTTCTTTTAGCATTTGTGACTGAAATTTTCACGATTCGTCAGGGTTAAAATTCTGAAAAACCTTTTATATAGAAATTTTAAGGATACATTTTTGCTTCGTAATTGATCCAATCAACTCCAAATATAATAGCAAGATTCAATTCAAACCTTACAAAATTAATAGATTCACTTGGTGTTCTACGAAAATAGTATTTTTCGACCAAAATTGATCCAAAATAATCATGTATAAGTATGAGAATTCAGTTTTCTACTGTACGTATAAAGAAAATGGTAAAAAAGGAGAGGAGGAAGAGGAAAAATCACGACGAATATACATAATTACATTATTATGAAAGGACACTCCCCGTAAACATCTTGTTTTGGTGCAACAACATTTTTGTAAAGATCGCGGTTTAACAAAAATGGGCTGACCGTGAACTCCTAATTGAAGCCCAATTGAGTAACATGTATTTTCTAATTAAAGCCCAATGGGCCAACATGTACTAACTTCATATTATCGGTTAGTTTTTAGTAGAACAACTTTCACATATAGCAAACATAAAATTAATATTTGTATGCTATAGCAAAGTTTGCATAATTGCGCTCCATAGCAAACATAAATATGTATAATTCGTTATACATATACAAAGAAACCAATTGTATAATTCGCTATACATATAAAAAAAGAAGCAATTGTATACAAATCAATTATATAATTTGAGTACGTATAAAACGAGAAAGAGAGAAAGATAAAAGAAAATTGGGCAGGGTAATATTTGTATTTTATAATTATAAGTGTATAGGACGAAGATATATATATATTTGCAAGTGTATATACAATTTCTCTCTCTTTATACAAATAGAAACACAATTTATACATCTGTCTGTATAAGCGATAGAGGCGAGGGTGGCGAGCGAGATCTGGGAGAGTGGCGAGCAAGATCTGGCAGAGGGAAGAGAGGGAAACGAAAATATATGTATATATATAATTTTTCTCGCTTTATACAAACATAAATGTATTTTATACACTTGTGTTTGTATAAAAGTGAGAGGAAGCGAGCAAGAGAGGGAGAGTGGCGAGCCAGAGTTTGAGGGAGAGAGGTGATTGACAAACAGTTTGCTACAGGGCACAATTAAATCAAAGTTATGATTATAAATTTAATTTGATTTATTAGTTTGTCATTATATACAATTTTCCCTTTTTAGTATACTTGATGGATCAAACACAATCTTATTGAATCTAGTACATATTTAATGTATCATATATATATATATATATATATATATATATATATATATGGAGAATAAAAAGAAGTGTAAAGCTTGTTGAATCTCGAGAAAAATGGAAGGATTTTAATTTTTTTAGAAGTTGTGATACTCCAAAATTGTTACAAGCGTGACTTTCTCCTTAGATTGTTGTTACAACCCTTAATTAGATAAACCTAATGATATGTATCTGACTGATATGTCATATTCATGTATCTGGAACCGACATATACATGTATTCGAGATGAAAAATATGATGGAATTTGTAATAGCGTAAACTTAAGGACACTTCATACTATTTTGAATTTTTTAAAAATCATTCAGAATTCGTAAACTTCAAATTCTGAAATCATCTGATCATTGACGAATTTATCATGATAAAAAAGAGTCATAAATCACCAAATACCTCTTGCACAACAAATCATTAAATAGTTGGTTGTACACTTCATTTAATTAATTTATTATTTTTTCAACAAATTTCATATTTTAATTATTTGATACAAGTCTAATCAAGATTTCTTGACCTTTAGAATTTTATATATTTAAGATCTATTGATTTGGCTAGACTTAAAGTGTGTTTATACACTTCATTTGCATGTTTTTTTATTAGCCACACAAAAAATATTACAAGTAAAGCTATGACATGGAAATTAGGTCAAGTTTATGTGCAAGTATGACCAAAAAATATAATTTTTTTTCTTTTACCTAAGTATGGAATAATTTTTTAGAAGTTGGGTAAACCCTAGAGGATTTTTCTTCATAGAGATTGTCATTATTTTCAAAAAAGTTAATCACTTTTTCAAAGGGTACTTTGTTCAATTCAAGATAATGAGAATTAGTGATTGTAATTGTGTTTAGATACACCTAAAGAGTGATAACACGAAAGGTTATTAAGTTTACGTGAATTCTCTTAATGAGGACTAGGAAAGTTGAAAAGTATTTTCATCTCATGAGCTAATTTTTCCGATTAAGTTAAATTCAAGGTTCATTTATTAATTATGATATTAAAATCGGTCTCTTTCACAATCCACTATTTACCTGATATTGTATGTGCTATAAATGTTTAGTTCTGATTGTGCGAGGACACAAGGACTAAAATTGAAATTATGCAATAATATAAGGATTAAAACCGCTTTTTTAATCGAAAGAGTCCCTCAATTGATTTCTTTTAATTTATGAAAGTCGAGAAACTCCGTCAATTTTTTAAGTGGAAAACTGCGATTGATGAATATAAATTAAAAAATAACAAAGTATTTCATAAAAAAAACATGTGGAGTTTAATGATAAAATTGTTCAATTTAATAGCAAATATTGGGTTCAAATATATATACATGTGTTCAGGATTTAGAATTTAGGGTTTAATGTGTGCGAATCAATGAATAAAACTTCATTGTTATTTTAATAATTTTGACTTAATAGTCAAATCTATCGGTTTTTACTTTTTAGGTTGAAAATTGTCCTTTATTAATTTTGATATTTAATATTTTTAATATATATGATTTAGGAGGAGGACAAATTAATAAGCTAATTAACCTACCATTCTAACAACCACAAATTTATAAGTAAATCTTATTTTTATTTTTCTTTCTTATTTCAAACACTACCACATAAATTTACCAATTGATAAATTACAAGTATATATGATTAATTTATCCATTCGAAAATGTATCCACCACACATCCCCACTTGGGCAAAAAACTAATTAAATATCTAAAATAAGATAAGTGGTACTTCATTTCATTTATTAATTCTATTTAGTACACTACTCTTGAACAATTTGATAAAAAGTCTTATAAAATTAAAATGTCCTTGGTTTTTAGGATTGGTTATGTCTATGATCTAATAGTTTGATTAAAAAAAACATCAATTAATTTCTTATTTAACTTTTATTTATCATAATTAATTTCGCAAGTGGTCATTCAACTTTTAGTTATTATTAAAAAATCATAAAAATGTGTTTTACAATAAAAAATTAATATATATATATATATATATATATATATATATAAATTTAAAAGAAAATATTTTTTTATCTACTTAAAAGAAATAAATTAAAAAGGAAAACTTACATAAATTCTAATAGTTTAGGAGCTAATAACTTAGACATATTTTAGTTATTACTATTATAAATCTTATCAAATTTTGGTGTATCCTGATACGTCAAGATGCATGTATCTCGAAACATATGTAGTTAACATTGGATGTAGTGTGTTCTAGATACACTGTACTCAAGCGGATTCACAGGTACGTGTGATACATAGACAAAGCCTCCCTCCCATCTTGCTCGTCACCCTATATGTATCCGATATTCCAGATACATGCGGATCTCACCAGATACATACGCATGTATCTAGTGTGATTCGCGTATATTTGAGATACGTGACTATATATCTCGCTTGTCTCTCTTCCTTTTTTGATGTATCAAGTTATAAAAATACATGTATATATGATATAAAATTCTTAATTAGTGATAAGATACATAATTGTTTGCAATTATAGGTAAAACTAATATATATGATATGAGTATATAAATAAATATAATAAGATAATATTTCCCAATTAAAAATGTACAACTCCATATGGTATTAGCCATTAGGTTTGTACAAAAAATAAGTTTGTTTTGATTTATCAAGTGGTGAAATATTGATATTAGATAAGGTGGGTTGCTAATGTAGCTATACTTATAGGACAATTTTATAGATGTGGTAAACCACTTGTGTTTTTCAACGTTAAATTTTGCTCTTTTTTTTTTTTAGAAATTTTTATGATATATAGAATATAGTTGATTTTTTTTTTTGGTTATAAAAGATAGTTTTGTAACTTTAGTATAACAATTGAAAATTGAATGATCTTATTAATTAACCATGAAACTTCCCTCTCTAAACGTAGGCATAATACTCTCTTTTTCTTTTGAAATAGTTTTGTGAAAAGCTCAATAACAATACACAAAATCATGGGTGACGATAAGTGGTGGAGTCAGAATTTTCATTAATATTGGTCAAAATATAAAGAAATAAACACATGAGAAATAGAAAGGAGTTGAACATCTGCTATATATATCTAAGAAATAACTTTAGCCATATATAAAAAATGTAATTTTCTATTGAAGGACATTCGAATGGCAAAACAAATGAATGAGATTAGATATCGACATATTAAAAATAGGATAGACACACGAAGTAGTCAAAGTAGACACACGAAGTAGCTGAAGGGGGCTCGATATCTACTATATATACATAAAAATTTATTTCGACCATGTATAGTATAATTTTTCGCCAAAGGTGGTTCAGATGAATCCCCCTAATACAAGGTGGCTCCGACCCTGTTAATGGTGGTTTATAGGTAATAGCTAGCTAGTGACGATGATAGTAAACAGTAATGATTGACGGTGACAACTAATATTTGTGATGGATAATAATAATATCTAATGACGAGGGTAATGATTGTTGGCAATGATGGGTGGTTGTTTTGATTATGGTGTTTGATGGTGATAATCGTAAAAGGCAGCTAGTTGTGATGACTTATTATTATAGTAATTGACAAAAATGATGGTAATGATAGTAAATACTGGTGGGCGGCCAGGCGGTAGCCAATAGTTGATAATAGTGGAAGATGACAATATCTGATATTATAATCTCCGTATATCTCAATATATAACATATATTTTTATTTTTATCGATCAAATTTATGTAAATATTGAGACACACTATATTTTCTTGGGTAGAGCTAAGGATATGATTAATGAGTTTAGGCGAATTTAATAATTTTGGTTTAAATTTTATAGTTTTAAAATTTATTAAACATACATAAATTATCAAAATTAAAATACAATAACTTAGAAACTGAAAATTTAAACCCATAAACTTTAAATTTTAATTCCGATCATTCATGTTTGACATAAAAAAAATGTCCAAATCCAAAATGCGTAAAATATATTTGGACCGAAGTCTAGTGTATTTTAGCAAACAAGAAATAATAAATTAGTAGATCTTTTTCTATTTAATTTCTTCTTAGGGATTGCTAGCACTTCCAAGTTGAAAAATAAAATAAAATCAAGTGGTACAAATATAATTCTAGTCAAATTAATTTGGACAACGTACAGAAATCTTATTAGTTTATGCGTTAATTATTTAGATACATTTTATTTTATAGTATTATGACTCTTAATTATCAGATTTGGTGTGTCGAGATACACGTATCTTGAGATACATGGAGTCAAAGTCTGTATTTGTTCTAGATAGACGATTATATACAAATCTAGCTCGCTTCCCTCCCATCTTACTCGCCGTTCTTCTATGTATTTGGTATCCCGGATATACGTGAATCATACAAAATACATACTAGATACCTCTATTTGTATGTATCTGGTGTAATTCGCACGTATCTGAGATACATGACTATCTCACTCGTTTTTTTCCATCTTGCTCGCTTCTCTTCCTATTTAGTGTCATACTTCCTCGATATATGACATTAAACTCTTAATCTATGATATGATACGTAACCATTTAAATAATATTATAGTTTTCCCGATTAGATTGTTTTTCATTTTCATTTTTACTTTTGATAAGAAGAAAGATTAAATTAATACCAAAGATTACATATGAAAAATTTATTAAAATTGTCTTTTTTAATTAATAATTTCTTAAAAAACATATTAAGTAAAATAATGGACGAGAGGTGAAAATCTCCATTCGATTTTGTATAACGTTTTTCACTACTAGAGATAATAGGTTTTTTTCTACACCGAAATAGTGAAAACTTTATGTTATAATATATGATTTTTTCTCTTCATTTTTTTATCGAATCAATTTATTGAAAAAAAACACAATAGAAAATATATTTTTACTAAAATAGTGGAAAACTTCTTAATTTTTCAATATGAAAAATATTATTTATTTTTTTTCTAACCGATTCAATCAAATACCCATGAGAATAACCATAATTGTGATTTTTAGGGGTGATTATTAACTAAAACAATATTTGGTTAAAATTATTATTTTTTTATTTTTTAAAAAAATAGGAAAATTGCTTGAAAAATCCAAGCATGTGCATTTTCAGTTGAAAAATATTGCATGTTTATTTTATTTTATTTTTTACATTTTTCAAGAAGCATTTTAAGAGTGACATTTCTACCAATAGAATATTTTGAAACATTTATTAGGCAGTTAAAATGTAAACTATGATTTTTCTTTCTAATTATATATAGATTGCCACTTGAGATAATAGATGGTCCTAAATATTATTAATATATGGTCCCTTTTTTTTTTCTACAAGCTACATAAGAAAAAATGGTTTAATTATAATTAGGGGTGAAAATACACGCCTAATACACGCAACTTTTTGATGATTTACAAGTAAATGTTTAATATTTAATTAGGGAACAATTGTAAATGTGGGAAAGTATATATATAAACGGATCTCTTTAACTTGTTGGATTTTTTCCCTCAGGTATCATAAATATGTCATTTTTCAATTGAATCATTGAACCACCCATAATTTGTTTCTTTAAAACACTGTAGGTTGATTTTGATCAGCTTTTCTATTGTAAATGTCTTTAACTGTGTTCGAATTGTAATAATTTTGATTGAAGGAATGAAGACAAACCGTGTTAGTCTCATTTGTTTTCTAATGTGTTCAAATGACTTAAGTAAAACACAATTATTCTCAAACATTTTCACTATCAATTGGACTAATGATTTGTGGAACAACATATGTATCCTCTATCAATACTCCTCACAAATCTGGTTCCACATCAGACAACGGTGTTTGTTTAAACGGAACAAATTATGGGGGTTCAATGATTCAATAGGAAAATGACGTAGTTGAGATAACTGGGGGAAAAAACCCAACAAGTTTAGAGATCTGCTTATGTATTTGGCCTAAATGATAACTATTGGTACATCATGCAAAGTGGACTATATCCTTCATGTAAAAATACACACACTACATCATTATGTATGTGGTGTCATGATAGGTGTATCCACATCTCATGTATAACTTCTCAATGTTTTCAACTATCAATGCATGACTCTGTTCGTACACTCAATAATTTTTCGTGCCTAGAATAAGTTCTACGTATGCCATGATCACCACGATACATTGGTCAATTTCGAGTCATTTTGTATCATCCATATGACTGAACATTCATCGCTATTTTAAAGAAGCTCGTAGCTAACTTTTTGTGCTCATGCATCTCCAAGCTACCTTTGGCATGCCAAAGATAATAACTTTTCGTCATTTTTTGTATTCATAGTGTTAAATTATTGACTCTGATACTAGTTCTTAGAGGTTAACCAACCCTAAAATACTCTTTAACATACTATCGATCATACTATTCTCTTTAGGTCACGCGACCCACGCCCACACGATTTTTTCCAAAAAGCCTCGCACAATGACACACATTTTATATTTGAACTTAATACCCATCTAATAATCAATATAAGACTCAGTTCGCACATAATGCTGGTTATCCTTCTCATTATGAAAGATCAATATAGGAAAAGCTAGATGCTCAATTTGTGGATGAAAAATTTCCAAAAAAGTTAAATAAGTCAAATCCCATTGTTTCACCTAAACTATAAATTGAACATGTTAATGTATTCAAGGTGTGTGCACATTTTCACCCTAACACCTTTTTATTTCTTTCTCAATTTATACCAAACTCAATCATTTCCAATGGATATTGATTCCAAAATCCAAGAAAAAAATAGTGTTTTAAACATGTTGTGGAATCAACTCAAGTGGTTTCCAATGAAGTTGATAAACAAAATTAACAACATTGCTAATAACACAATAAATATTGGAAAAAATGATCCAAGAAAAATTTGGCATGCATCCAAAGTGGGATTATCACTAACTTTGGTTATATTGTTTTATTATTCATGGCCACTTTATCATAGTTTTGAACAATCAGCCATCATGGCTGTCCTCACAGTAATGGTTGCTTTTGAGTACACTGCTGGTAAATTTTCACTAAAAAAATAGAATACTCCCTCCATTTTACAGAGAATGGTCTAGTTTTACTTGGCACGGAGTTTAAAAAAATAAAGAAAATTTTTGGTCATGTGTCCCTAAATTAAAGTTATGTCAAATGTACAAAATTGCCCTTTAATCTTGTGGCCTTAAACACGCCACGTGGAAAGTTGTTACCAAAAAGATATAAAGAGGTCTTTCTTTTTGAAACAAATTATTCTTTTTGAAACAGAGGGAGTAATTATAATTAGCTACAGACTTCGATGTTGACTAACATAAAATTTTGATTATCTGATGTTAAATAGTTTAGCGATGAATTTTATTGTTTAACTACTTGTCTTTAACATATTTTGTTGATTATCTAATGCTAAATAGGTTTAGTATAGATAATTTTTTAATATATATATATATATATATATATATATATTTTACATTTGATTTTCATGTTAAAGGGTTTTTATTATTTTCAGGTGCAACTATATCAAAGTGCTTAAACATAGCATTTGCAACAGCATTAGGTGTGTCATTAGGGATTGGAGCTAAATATTTAGCTGAGATTTGTGGAAAAGAAGGGGAGCCTATAATTCTTGGGTTTTTGGTCTTCATTCTAGGTATGATATGCATGCACAATACAATCTTCTTCTCTATTATAAAAAAATGGAAATCGTCACACCAACATGGGTTGTAGTGTATTAGTGGAAGTGTTTTATTGTTAATCGGAGGTCTCGAGTTCGAAACCTAGGTATGGAGAAAATTCTGTTAGGAGTGTCACCCCCTAATAGGCCCTTCAGAGCAAAATCCAAAATTTTGTCGGAGCTCCATGTGGGCTCCGGACACCGGAAGGGAATCCCAAAAAAAAATGGAATATGGATTATTAGCTTCATTTCCAAACTATATTGACAGTCTTAAAAACATACATTTACTTAATTAACTGGACTTAAATACATCCTTGATCTTTCACAATGAGTGAAATACACCCCTAGATTCTTTTAAGGTTAGGTGTATTTTCAATACTTCTTTCGGCTTTTTATTGTTAATGGTATAAATAAGTCAAACTTTTAACTGATGACATAAATGAGTCTTTTCTGAAAGTTCGATGGCATATTTGAGTCTTTTCTCTTTTAAAAATAGTATTAAAATACATTTATGAGGAGAGAAAAAAGTGAGTCTACTTTTGAAGGACAATTTGATAAACATTTCAATGTCTTCATTTATTTCTCAAAATACGTGCCCGGTCAAATAATGCCACATAAAATGAGACCAAAGGAATATAAGTTTATAATGTAAGTCGATCGTACCGCAAAATACAGAAATCAAACTTTGAAATACTGATCCATACCAAATTAATTAGGTATAATACGTTTAAAAAACCAAAATTACCTAACCAAAGTTTTTAGTACCATACTATACCATCCATACCATGTCCATCCCTAGTTGAACTAGAGTATCAAAATCAAATCATATACTGTTTAAATTCTGATTCCGCCTCTGATTATACAGGTGCTTTAGGTACATTTACAAGATTTTATCCACATATGCAAAGGAGGTATGACTATGGATGCATGTTCTCTGTGGCAACATTTAGTTTGGTCACAGTGTCTGGTGATAGGTATTTGGAGATGGTTAAACATAGGATATCAACTATTATGGTTAGTGTTGCAACAGTCATGGTTATCTCATTGGTCATTAGACCAGTATGGGCTGGAAAAGATCTTCATAATCTTATTATTGCAAATCTTGAAAAGCTAGCAAGCTTCTTAGATGGTATGTGAACGTTAAAAACACAGTTAAACTATTTAATTTTTTTTTAGTTTTATATTTGAACTGCTGAGAGTGTGAGTCATTTCATACCTAAAACTATCACTTATTAGTTTGATAACTAATATATGGTGTTATGTAGGTGCTTATACACTCCCTCCGGAAAAAAAAATCATGCTGTTTTATTTTATGTGAGGTAGTTTGACTCAACATAGAGTTTAAGAAAGAAAGGAAGACTTTTAGAACTCGTGGGCCAAAATAAATGATAGAAATTTGTGTGGTTGTAAATCTTTTTATTAAGGGTTTAAAATATATATTTTATAGTTAAATTGTTATTTAATATAAAAATATTAAAAAGAAAAATAAGTCACGTAAATTAAGACAGAAAGAGTGTAAAAAAATTCATAACCCACTCCCCCAAAAGAATTATAAATTTTCTTAATTTCTTTTATAAAAGCTTTTTAAAAACTTACTACCCCTCTCCATTGGGAGATTAAAATTATAAAGAAGTTATGGAGTTTTTTCTAATGCTATTGGAAAATATTGTTATAAAGAAAAAATAATAGTGTAACATGAAATATTATTTTTAAAGAAAACTCGATTGTTATACTATAATATTGTTATAAATGCTCATTGTTATAAAAAAAAAGTCTAATCAACCTATTTATACAGTATAATTTTTCAACGAGGAGATATTTCAGCTTATGTTGCAAAATTTGAAAAAAAAAAAGTGAACTCTTTTGTAGGTTTTGAAAGTGAATATTTTCAAGCAATTGGTGAGTAGATATATATATATATATGTAAGGTGACTTTTTGATTGTTTTTTATATTGTTATCTAATATATGAAATTTACTCTCGATTGTTGAAAAATATCGTTTGAGCTTGAATAATCTTATTCTCTCATCTGAGAATTTATGAGAGATATACATTTTAATTTCATCATTTCATATTTATATCGCGAATTATATGCAATTACTTTTATGATGTGACACTGTATATTTATTTATTTTATATTATCAGTATATATAACTTATATTAAAAAAATTATTTCAGGCAAATTTTGCATGGTGGGAGCCAGCAAATGGACCATTTAGGTTTAATAATCCAGGGAAAGAGTACTTAAAGATTGGTAACCTTGGTAGAGATTGTGCTTGCCATCTTCATGCTCTTAGTGGTCACTTAAAATCTAAATCTAAGGTATATATTTATTTATTTATTTAAAAATTTTAGGACATATTTTAGATCATAATTATTATTTTTGTAAAAATAATCAGAAAAACTTAAATACTTTATCGATTGATTAAATTGTATCATAAAAAGTAAAATAAAGCAAATACACAATTTCTAATTTTGACACGTGTTTGATTTTCAGGCACCAAGTGAGTTTCATAAAAGAACAAAAGAAGCTTGCAAAAGAATTATAAAGAAATCTAGTAATGCATTAAAGTATCTTGCTTTGTCCATCAAAACTAGGACGCAACCCCCTTGCTCTAAGTTCATCGATGGCGAATTTTGCATTATACGGGCCATCGATGAACTTAGAGCGGCGCTCTTAATTGCCACAAAAACCATCTCAGAACAAGACACAATTGATGTCGTCACGGCTATGTCGGTGGCGTCGATACTCATCGACGTTGCTAGATGCGTCGATGAAATCTCTAAGGCGGTAGGAGAGCTTTCGATCAAAGAACATTTCCAAAAGGAGAAAAAAAAGAAGGATAATTCTAGGTTAATCGAGGCATTAGAAAAAAAAGGAGAACATGTTGTTTGCGAGATACATGCAATAGAAGAGGAGATAAAAGCACAAGGAAAATAGAAGTAAAGTCGATAACAGAAGCAAAGACGGATTCAAAATATGAAATTTTTGTACTTTTATATGGCATTCGGTATTTCGGTTCGATTTTGGTTTGTTTTTTTCGGTTTTTTCGGTTTTCGATTCTTGTAAAATGTATACTGAATACCGAACCGAAATATCATCTAGCTTTTGACGAACAATATCATGTTTAACATTAATAATTATTAATTAATATAATATAAATTCTAGTATAATATTTCGGTTTAAACCGAAATATCAAAATATTACATACTGAAAACCGACTCGAAATACCAAAAAATACAAAAAAGTAAACCGAATACCGAACCGAAAATCGAAATACCGAAACTGAAAAAATTCGGTTCGATTCGGTATTTCGGTTTTCCGGTGTTTATGTCCACCCCTACTAATTTTTTACAATGATGACTCCCAATCAAAGATTATACAAAATAAGAAAAAAAATTAATACATAGAGAAGAATAGATTAAAAAATATTAAATTTATGCGAACTTAAATATGTAGCTAAAAAAATTAAGAGTATAAGGATAAACTAGATAACAAAGGATAAAAGATTAACTACAAAGTGAAAAGTTTTTTATTTTTTTAAAGAAAATAAATAGATTTCTTTTCATTATTTCAGTGTGATAGATTTTCAATATATATATATAACGATCGATCCATTATGAGTGTCGCGAAAAAAAAAAAATGTCACGATCCACAACGAGATCTTGATGGATCATATTGAGTGGCCCAACTCAAGATATATTGGGCTTCATAGGCACAAGCCCACAAAGTTTGATACATATAGACTTAAGATTTGTTCAATCTTCATTGGGTGTCTTTATTTGTATTTATTTTACGATAAGATATTCGTCGTAAGATATAATTTCTCTTTATTAAATATTTGTTCTACTGATAGTGTGTGTAGTCTTTAGGAATAGTTATTTTTAACGATAAAAGAATGAAAAAATAATTAAATTTTGTGTTGAATTTTTACGTGACAAATAATTTGAGATAATTATTTTTAAATCATGATAGATAATTTAAGACAGTATGAGTTATTAAGTGGACAAACTTTCTTTTGGATTTGGTACAATAAATAACAAAAATGGTAATGAAAACAAACAAATTTGAGTGTACATTAATGTAATAATTTCTTGTTGAAGCCCAACACCCCAACACAGTCATGTGAACATTTACAATTATATTTATCAATTTTCATAGTTTTTTGTTTTTATTTTTAACCCGGTGTTTGGATACTTGTTTTGGCGCTCGATTATTTTGGATTCGTGATGTGAACTCCCACTTTAAGGGGTAAAGTGTCTCTTACCAAAGGCGATTTCATTCTCAATCTCCGAACCTGAAATGAAAAGGTAAGAACCAGTTACCACTTGAAAAAAATAGTTTTTAATTTTAATTAAATGCTATAAAAGTGCTTTAAAATTTTTTAAATGAGCCGATCCAAACAGGCTCAAAGTGGACGACGATTCACTACCAAATGATCTGATTACGTAAATATTATGTATATGTGGTTATTATAAAATTAAACTAAAAATACATAATAATTTTAAAAACAAAAGAAAATCTTCAAATAGTAAAAAAAATATCAATTGATTTGAAAATGTACTAAAAACATGAAAGATTGAGTACCAAAAAAACCACAAAACCATATCAACAAATTAACTATGGGCCCTTAAACTGTCTCCATCATTGTTTCTAAAACAAACCATTTTGACCCAATGGGCCAAATTTCTCTCTAAAATTGGGCCCATATAATAAAACGTTATACAAATATCTCGTAGTGTTCAGAGTTAATTACATTTTATCCCTAATTTTTCTCAAATTACAAAAATTCCTTAAATTTGTGGAGTCCAGATACATCGCAAAACGTCTGGATACACTGCGTCTAGGTTTTTGATACGTCTCCCAACGTTCTGATACCCTGCGTCTTGGTTTCAGATACATCACTCAATGTCCTGATACATTACGTAAAGTTATGTATCTGAAAATTTAAAAAAAAAATAGAAATTTTAGTAAATTTTTGAAATGAAAGAAAATCTTCAAAAATATGATAAAATAAGGAATATGTTACTGTCCCAAGTACCCACACTTATGTCCATCACTTATATCCATTTTTATTTCTTCTTTATGTTTGTATTCAAATTTTGGCCTTCATTATTCACCTTCCTTGAGAACTAATGGAAGATGGGTCCTTTGGCTTTTTTCTTCATTTTTCACTTGGTATTTGACATCTATTTTAGAGTTAATAAATTCGAATTCGCGCCAGAAATTTTTATTTTGAAGATACATCTAGAGATCAAATTTGAATCAAATGGTGGAGTCATCATTATTCAAGGGGTTTCAATTAACTCTATTCGCTAAAATGTTACATCGTCTGGATAGTTAATATTACACGCATGTGTGTTAAATTTCCTTGATTCTTTATCGGTTTGACTCTTTTAGTGAAAATTCTGATAGAAAATTGTCTTTCTATTTCACAAATATAAAGCCAGAAGGGTTAGATATGCGTACATCCTACCCTCCCCAAACCCGACTTATAAAATTACATTGAATATATTATTATCGTTCTACTGAAAATTTTGATGACTCCACGACTCAAAACTTTTAATTAAAAATAAAGTTATTTATTACTCTATCGCAACCACTATGATGTGGCTCCTTTGGCTTGTCCCACTATACTATTATAAATAATTGATTACTTTCTTCAATTGTTATAATAATATTTGATAAAATATGATTTTGTACTATTTATAGAAAGCTACTAGCTACTTGGTTATTAAATTAGTACTAGAATTCTCCTCTTTTTCTTTCTTTTTTTCTTTTTGGTTTTAGTGATTGATAGATTCATGCAAATGTGTAATCTTTTGATAGTGAAGGATGTGTATATTTCCTATATATACTTGAAGAATTGATTTATTCTAGGATCTAATTGTCCATACTTTGTGAGGCAGCAAAACAAAAAAACCTCCAAAATTCAAGCATTATTTCCATAGGAAAAAAAAAAAGTTACTAATAGACAACTATGATTAATTTACTAATTAATTAACTTAGCATGATCAAGAACCATAAAGCACTATAAATCCACTTATGCACAATATAAATAAATTAAAGTACTTAGGTCATCCTACTCTTCATTTATTAATAGTTTTAGATGACAGCGTTAGCAGAATTTAGAAAATGACGTACTGATATAGATATTAATAAATGTTCTTATGATTCGAACTTGTGATTTATGAATCAATACCGTTACTTCAAAATTCCTGATCGATTCGATTAATAGTTTTAACTATATAAAAGGTGTATAATGATTTCTTGACCTTTAGGACTTTTAGATATTTGGACATGTCTATGATCTAGAGTAGCATAGAGGGGGTGGCTTGTCTAGTGTTTATCAATTTCATTAGTGCTCTTTTTCTTTTTGATTATATGATAATTACACCTTTGAAAGTATTGCTCTTATGAGGCATTTATTAGGGTCACAATCCATTTCTTTTTTGGAAATAGATAATATAACTAGGTATTATAGGATAGTATATAGTCTTTAGAATAATTATAATATTTAGGGGTTGTTTGGTTATTAACAAAGTTGTTCTTAAATTACAATTTTAGAATCATTTTCTATAGTTATAATTCTTAGGGTTGTTTCATTGTTAACAAAGGTATTCTAGAATTACAATTGTGGTATCATTATTCTATATCTAATATGGAATAAATAATCAAATAGTTTTTTCCCCTTATAATCATTGTTCCATAAAAAATTATATTTCCCTCTCTATTTTTGTGATTTTAATATTTAAAAATTTTAAATAAAATTCAAAGACATAACTAAAGTATCTTATAATTCAAATATTGCTAATTGTGAGGAAAATCTTCGTATGTGTTTTCTCGTGTTATTTAGCACTTGTAATACTTTCTGAAAAGAAGAATCAAAGTTAAAGTAACTCCAACGCTAATAAAAGTGTTTAGATGCCTAGAAAAACTAAAAATATTTGCCAGTACATGAAATCGAAAAGTTAAATTACTAAAATACCCTTACGATAAAGTGTTAGGTGATTG
>NC_028637.1:1897659-1900533 GCF_001406875.1 Solanum pennellii | reverse complement strand
CCAAAAAGGAAGGACCAAAAAAGTCTTAATTGCTATTGTTGCGTACCTAATCCGCCAATTTGGGTGAGGTGTGGGGGCATGTGTGTTCAATTTCTTTTGGTTTATAAAGAGCCACGTTTTTCATAATAATAATAATAATAATAATTATTATTATTATTTATTGTTATAAAAAATAATCATAAAATATCTAGGTTTGGGTGCAAGTAAAACCAAAATACACAAATATTTTAGGATTAATTTCGAAAATCTCACTTTTTAATTTACTTATTACCATTATTCTGTAATATAAGTTTTAAAAATTTGCAAAATTTCTAATTTTTACGCATCACATTAATGTATCTCGCGCATTAAATTAATGTATTTCACGCATTACATTAGTATATCTCGAATATCAGATTACAAATTATGTAATTTCTGTAATTTGTTCAATATTTTATTACAAAAAATAATTAATCAAAAGAACAAGTTGGGTATAGGCAATAGTACTAGATATTTTTTTTCCTAATGATACATGAATTTAATGATTTTTGTTTAATCTTTTAAGAGAATATTCAAACAATTAATTATTCTTGTTATTATTTTTAGTTCTTATAATTCAAATATTGTGAAAATATTTTATCTGTTTCTATTAGTTTTACATAGTTTAATTGAATACGAAGTACTATAGAAAAAAAATGTCTATATCTCTAAAGATTATCGTCCTACTCCTGAAGTTTTGTATTTAAACTTTACATATGAAATAAATTTCACTCAAAAACATTCATCCCTTATATATATAATTATATAATATAAATTTAAATTAATCGTAAACGCACCATATTATTTTCCTCTTGTACATTGTACTAGAGGAAAGTTTCACCAACTTAATTTTGACCACTATAGAAATTTGTGTAGTTAAAGCCAACACTGATAATTTTTCTTATGTGACTTTCAATAGATGGTCCTAGAAAAAGTTATAATAAATCATCCTTTTAACTTTTCTACCTAGAGAAGAATAAATTACGTATTTAAAATTGAAGGACATAGATATATTTTAGAAATAATCTTTGTTAAAATAATTTTGATAAAGCTACTTTAAATTAAAAATGGTAAGTAAGATCTCAAATTATTATTTTTGACTTAGACGAATTGATGAAATAATAAATAGAGATAATCTCGATAGAAATAAATAATCGACGGAGATTGTATATTACTTGCATTAGTGTTGTTTTTCATTTTATCTTGATATGTTTTATCTGAGGTCGATTATCTATCATAAATAACTTGTCTACGTATCTTCAAATATAGGAATAAGGTCTGCATAAATTCGAGACATAATACATCAACATGATCCTTAACTTGGTGTCAGTTGGCAATGTAACTATGACTCTTAACTTTAGATGTACACAAGTAAATACTTAAATTTTGTATAAAATTGTACAAATTGACGCATTCATCCTGCATGCCACCCTACATAGAAAATTTATGTCTACGTGGTATCTTACGTGTATAATCCCATGTAAGATACGTGTATTTAATTGTTCAATTTTATACAAATTTATTTACTTGCGCACATCCAATCATTGTTGCTAACTGACGTCAAATCAAGGGTCATATTTATGTATTATGCCTAAATTCTAGGCATAACACATAAACATGACCTTTTATTTTTTGTTTGTAGAAAAAAACACTTAAATTTGTATGAATTAAACAAAACAAACACATTCGTTCTACATATCAACTTTGTGTCCTACGTAGCGTCCTAAGTGTATAATGACACGTATGTCTATTTGTTTAATTTTATACAAATTTAAGTGAATATTCACGCATTTCCAAAGTTGAAGAGCGTAGTTATTAGCCAAAGTCAAATTAAGACTGCAAAGTGAAAATCAAGCTGAATATATTATTATTATTATTATCATTTTATTTGATAGCTTCCAATATATCCCATCATCTCTAGCTCCTCATGAGATTCGTTAACACATAATTAATTAATATCATTTTCTTCTATTCAAATTATATAAACGTTTCGAGTAATCGGTCCAACAGCGTTAGGTCGATACTCGAAACGTGTCACCCGACAATGAAGTAAAGGATAATATGAGCAAAGAAAAAGGGAATTGATGATTGACACACGTCTTTACTCTGATTGGTTACTTTCTTGACTTTTTTTGTGATTGGTGGGTCCCATTTATCATAATAAAGTTTATTTTTTTATTTTTTTTTAAAAAAAGGGTCCCATTTTTATTTATTTTTTCTTTTCTCTTCTACAAAAAATCCACACATAAAACCAAAAAAATAAATAAATAAAACTCTCTTTACACGTCTCTACCCAAAAGTGGGACATAGAAAAAGTTTTAAAATTTTAAAAAAAAATTAAATGTTTGAAATTTTTTTGGTAAAGTCCAAAATGAATTGATTAGACCTTACCACCTCACAAAAAATTAAGTCGGAAGATAAATATTCTTTCATTTTTAATTAAAATTAAAAATTATGAATTTAATAAGCGGTGAATTATTGAATAAGATTTTGTATTTTTGAAATTAGAGTAATGTGATCTTGTTATATGAATTTGAATTAGTCAAATATTAAATATCGGTGCTGAGTATTGTGTGAGGAATAAGAGGTACATTAATTAAACCTTATTACCTTATCAAAAATTGTATCCGGTGATAATTAGGGGTGTGCATTCGATTTTTTGGTTCGATTTTATATTATTCTATTTGGGTTTTTGATTTTTAGTTTTGAAGAAGTGTAACCCAATTCAAACCAAAATAAATTTGATTTGGTTTGGTTTTCTTTTAACAGTTATGATTTTTTTGGTTTGGTTAATCGGTTATGTCAATAATTAGAAACATAGCCACATTATAATTTCAATTTAAAATTATATATATA
>NC_028637.1:1891243-1897047 GCF_001406875.1 Solanum pennellii | reverse complement strand
TAATGAATATAACTAAAAAGGGACAAAAATGGTTGACTTCAACTTAATTTTACAATTTGATTTTTTCTATTTTTCAGTTTTCCGAAACCAAATCGAAAAAATAAACAAAGTAAATTATAAACTCCAAACCAAATTAAAAATTTAAAAAACCAATTCAAATTCATTTTTAACAAGTCTCATATTAAATAGAGGTAAACTATTTATATTAGTTTTTAAGAATGCAAACGAACCTAGAATTTTTTTTTTTTGTGTTCAAATCTCATATTTGTTTTAAAATTGATTTGGTATATCATATTATTAGTTAAGAATTCATTAATTCTAAAAATAAAAAATCATAAATTTTAAAATCTGATTCATCTCTGATGTTGGCATGAAAAAACTCTACTAAATAAAAAGAATTCTTAGTAAAAAGTTTTTTTATCTAATAAAATATGATTTTCGGAGAAGAATTTTAAATTAGTCGAGTATCAAGGCGGTACTAAACGTCGTGTGAGAGAGATACGAAATGAATTGATTAGATCAAACTATTTTATCTATATATTAGAATATGCATAATACATAATTTTTTCATTTTTAACTAGATGTTTTATTTTTTTACTCGAAAAATAAAATCTATTATGTTCTAGTGAGTTCCTTAGTGTTTCAAGTTGAATTTTATGATATAAATTTAAATTAGTCGAGGTTCGAAGTGATTACTTGTGGGACCCATGATGCGAACCTTTCTCATTTTGTGGGGTAAGATGTCCTGTTTCTTTGACACGTGTACAGTAACTGTGGGTCCCATGTTATTTATTTGTTTTATTTTTGGTTAATGAAATTGGGGACCAAGGACCGTGTGTTAGTCGGTTCAGTTCGATTTTGAATATGCTAAATCATTATAAAATTATTAATATCTTAGCTTATTAACAATTGATTTATTTGTAATTGATCAATATTGATTTAATTATTAAGATTTGATATACACGAGAATCATTGATTATTTTAGAAACAATATTACAAACTAAATGAATCATGCACATGAATTGACAAATTACAATTCGCTAAAAATACAAGCACCGATAAATTATAGAACAACTGGGAGTTTGAGACAATCAAATGTAAAACTACAAAATTAAACTCTTGGTCAAGAAAATTATATACCGAATGGTATAAATATATGTTTACTATCGATTTATCAGTTAATATATTTATTACTGATAAATTGATGACCTTTTTTTCTATTCGAATTATCAATTTCGATTCAACGGAAATTTCAAAAAGAAAAAGACAAGATTTTTTTTTTTGAAAAAAATATTATTAAAAAATGGGAAAAAGTCACATACGCGTTCTTGGCTTTGCTAGTGATGCCGTATTGCATACGTGAGTTTTGGTTAATTTAATTAATTGAAATTTTAACAATTTAAATCAAATTTCTTTTGTAGGAAAATTAACAATTTTAATTGTTCGACTTACAAAAATTCACTTTTGAGTCGAGGATCAATCAAAATCATTTCTATATTTCTTATATTGTAGGAATAAAATTACGTATACTTCACTTTTTCTAGATTAAACTGATAGAATTTTTCTTAGATATGTTGTTGATTTTTAAAAAATAATTTACTCGCTCCGTTTAAAAAAGGATGACCTAGTTTGACTTAGAACGGAGCTTAAGAAAAGAAAGAAGACTTTTTTAATCTTGTGGATCTACATTAAAGTTATGTTAAATGTACTGAAATGCCCTTTAATCTTGTTGTCTTAAACATTCTACGTAGAAAGTTAAAGTTAAAGAAAAGGATAAGGATCTTTCTTTTTTAAACAGACTAAAAAGAAAACAGCGTCATTCTTTTTAGAATGGCAGAAGTATTTATCTAATAATAATAGATTCAAACAGTTATTAATTACTCAATAATCATTGCAATAATAACTACGTCTGAATTTTAAATAAATACATAATTTTTCACTAGATCTTTTGCTTAATCATATAAAGAAATTTAATTATCGTTTGACTAATAACTCATTGGGCATATCTAGGTACAGGAAGAAGGTTCATTTTAAACTATTTTTTCATTACAAAATTACATTATATATTATTTATGAAAGCTTGAAATTATTTTATATATATATATAATAGATATTAAACTCTTTTTATCAATTTTACATATGCATTTTTTAATATTTTGAATTTATTTAGTAAATATTTTGACTTCACTACTAATTTGGGACTTACTTTTCATTATAGTGCATATGTCACAATGAGTTTACGTACAAAATTAGTTGAGATTTGAGTATCTCAAAGATAGGGTAGGCATTCGACATTTGATTCGAGATTATCAAATTTTAAATTTAGTAATTAATAATTAAAAGTAAATATTAAATATCAAAAAAAAATTAAAATTTCTATTCGATAATTGATATAATATTTGATTCAATTTAATAACTCAATTTTCGATATTTTATATCTAAACCCTACTTAAAGATACATGTTTTTATATGCATATGTGCCACAAGTTCTTCAATATATATTCCCTCCAAAAACAATTTGTTAAAATGATATCATTTAGTAAATATTAATTTAGTTCTTTACCTTATTTGGACTATATTTTTTGTATTTTCCACAATGCTTAGAGTATGCATGCTTATGGTTATCGAGTACATAATATTAGAAAAAATATTAAAAATATTGAGGATTAACATAGAAAATTAATATATAATTGTGTGTATTTTGCATTTTTAAGAGAGGGCATGATAATAGTTTGGAACACTTTATTTGTTCCTTTTTCCGTATCAATATTATTATAATTATTAGAACTCTTTTATTATTTTATTCTTCAAATTTTATTATCACATGTTATTTTGTTGATTTTAAGTATGATGAAAAAATATAATAAAATGTATAAAATTTATATATAAAGAGGCAAAAAGTATCGCATAACCTGAGACTAATGAATTACTAGTTATAATTAGGGGTGTTCGTGGTTCGATTTGGATCGATTATAGATGAGAACCAAAATCAAATCAATTTCGTCGATTTTTAAAATTTTTAAAATCAAATCAAACTAAACGAAAAAAAATAACTATCAATTTGGTTATTATCGGTTTGGTCCAGCCTTATGGTTTATTCAATTTGAAAGTAATAATTTTTTAGAGGATGTACCTATCTCGATAAACACTTAAACACCTAGAACATGAACAATCAATAGAAAATCTATTGTCAGTTCAATTAAGCAACACTAGAGTTATCATAACACGAAAAAAGTGATTCAATTAAGTGAAAGTGTGGCTATTTTATTGTGGTATGGTAGGCAAAGACTAAGATGAATTTTGATCGACTTGGACTTAGGATTGTTATAGTTGGACTAAAGTGTTGAGTTGAGAAAATGATAAAGTTAAAGACTTAACTTAATTAAAATTTAACGAATATTTATATTTTATTTATGAATAAGATAAAAATAATTATAAAATTTGTATATCTAATTTCTCGGTTCGATTTGATTACTTTTCCGATTCCTTTTTAGTAAAATCAAAATCAAATCAAATAGTATTAATTTTTAAAATTTAAAACCAAATCAAATTAATCAATTTAATTTGAATTACAATGTAATTTAATTTTTTAATCATAACCATGAATAGAGTCAAATTATAATAATTTTCTTTTACACCATTCAAAGTTCCAAAGAAAAATATAATAGAAGTAGTCCTTGTTGATTGTGACTTCACATATATCCAAAACCTATCTTACTAGAAGTCAATTTTTCCAATTCCAAAATTAATGGAAGTAGGTATTGTTATTTATTTTTATTTTTATTTTTCCAGAGATTTTTCTTCATTTGATAGTGAAATGTGGAATTGATGTGATTTTTGGGCGAGTTTCGAGGTGGGATATATAAAAAATGATTAAAAATACAAATTAAAAGTATAAATTTATAAGGCGTAACTTCTAAAATTTGAAATGTAAATTTCAAGTTAAAACATAAGTTCTAGCGTAAAAATATATATCTCGATAATATCATATTTCTTTAAAAAAATTATTTTTGATTTAAATCACATTTTTTTAATTAATGTAATGATATTTATATTCCAAGCTATCTTGTTTTTACCGATAATAGTAGTTTTTCCTTCATGTATAAATAAACTTACTAGAAATTAACGACATTACTATAAATAATTTTTTAGATAATCGTGTTTGAAATTGATATAATTGAACTTTTATAACATTATATATTTAACTTTGTTTATTTTTTATCCTCCTTGAAAATAGATATATAATAATTAGTGTAAATGTGGAGATCGATGATGATTTTATTTTAAAGATTATTTTGGTATTATTATTATTATTTGTTAAGTTAGTTATTATTTTTTTCAAATAGTAATTATAATACAGATCTTTATATTATTGGTTATCAGTATATTTAAATAATAAGAATAATTTTTTTATATTATTGATTATTTAATATAATGAGATGTACGTCTCATAGATTCATGATACATATGTCTTGTGTTTCAGATATTTCGCCTCGTCTCGTAATGCATGTCCCATCATGTGCCTCTGCTTTTTAAAACACTGATTTTACTAAATAAATTTTATTAATAATATTTTAGAACTCTAAATTTCACTACTACTTTATGTAATTATTTATTATTAACAATAATATAGGCCCAAAAATAATAAAACTCTCTTAATTTACCAAAATGGATAAGTGAAATAAATTATTTATTCTGATCTAATCAATTGAAATAAGAAGAGATAATAGAGATATTCTTATTGTCTCATATTAAAAATAGTTATTTTAATTCACTTGTCTAATGTACGAAATTAAAAAAATATTATCATCTTTTTCTCAACATTTGGTATTAAATTACTACGTAATAATAGTAATCAAATTTAAAATTTCAAATCATTAGTAATAAAGTTAATATAGTAAAATACATATTTAATTAATGCTTTTTTAAGAACGTCAGATTTACGAGAGCCAAACAATAATATATAAAGACAATAAAGATAATTAGATTGATACTTTAATTATAAATTTTAACATTTTCCCTACTTTCTAAAAGTTTGGCAACTTTTGTCTAGCATGCTAAGGCAAATAAGATTACGTAAAACAATTCTTTTTCATGTTTTCATTTATAAAAAAAAATATTTTTTGCACTTTAATCTTGCTTTTTATATGATTACATGATATTTGTTGTAGTATAAATTTCAAAGTCATATTTTATTTGGACAATGTTATTTAATTTGTTTTAATAATTACTTACACATTTACTCATTTGGCACAATTTCAAATAGTATGGAGTCAAAAGTTTGGGTTATAAATATGATTGAAGTTTAGATATTATATGAAGCTCATATACATATGAAAAAATTCCGAAGTAAATATATTTACAATTTTTTAATAAAGCGTATCTATAAATATCTGTTACGAAATTCAATAATATAACTTTTCTTTAAAAAATTATGATAATGTATATCAATCAAAATCAAGTTTATATAGCATTGAAATGTAACTAATAAGTCTCCACATCGGTTGTTGGATGGCCAATTGATTTCTTTATATGGACTTGATAATATGTTCCTTTTGAGGTAGTTTTAAAGTAGAGTTAAACGAGATGCTATATCTGTACATGATATACTAATCATACTCATCCCAATTCGTTCACCATTAATGTAATACGTTCTTGATCCACGCATTAGGTTTTCAGTTTTCACCCTAGTGTAACAAGGAGCGTTAAGTCTTTCACATCGATTATGAAATGGACGATAATATTTTTAAATATTGAACTTATATATATATATATATATATATATATATATATATATATATATA
>NC_028637.1:1868484-1890513 GCF_001406875.1 Solanum pennellii | reverse complement strand
ATATATCAAGTTTATCAAGTAACAATTATTGTTTTTCGTTAAAAAAAAAATAAAAAAAAGGGTAGCCTATTAAAAAACAATTTTGTAAAAGAAAAAAAGGATTACATGTGGATGAGAATAGGAGAGTGAAGGTAAGTGATTTGGTGGATTGTGGAGTCCACAAATTGGGTAATATAACACAATGAATTTGGTTATGTTAATTGCTTTTTGGTGGGGTTTGTTATATTATATTCTTTGGGAAGAAACAAAGTTTAATTTATTTTTTTGTTAAATGCAAAGTATTTGGATGAGTTTCTATGCAAAGCAAAAGAATCAAACAAATAATGAAAAAGAACCAATTCTTGTTGTGGCTAATAAAGATATGGACCCATATATATATGTGTGTATAAAAAGCAAAATCCCCTTTGATTCACATAGTCAAGTTGTTATTCCAAAAACAAGAAAAACAATTACAAGAGTACAATTGGTACTATTCAATTTTCACTCTTTTATCATTTTAGCATGTTTTGGCTTAGAGGAAATTTGACAACTATATTGCATCAATGGACTTAGAAAGATTTTCTATCCGAGGATCTATTGAAAATAATTTATATATCATATAAAGATAGATATATAGTTTGCGTACATTCAGTGATGAGATTAGGTTTTTCATTAAGATGGTTTAAAATATGAAAAAGTCGAAGGAGGTTCAACGACATTTACCATATATATAAAATAATTTTAATTATATATAAACGATATAGTTTCTCGTTGAATAGAATTCTGATGAACCTCTTGGCCTTATATGGCTCTGCCTCTCCATACTCCTTGTGGCCATTGGAAAAGAAAAATGACAATTAACAACCGATATTCGATTCGGATAAGTTAATCATGCAAGGGGCGGAGCTAGTGTAGAGCTACGGGATTCCGTTGAACGTAGTAACTTTAGTTCAAATTTTATAAATGTCATAAGAAATTCCTTTAAATATGTACACGATTATTTTGTTATCTTAGAAGATATAAATTCATTAACTTTAAATTTTGACTTAACCTGTGATTATGACCTTGTTTGGAATAGAATATGTACAAACATATATAAACATGGAAAATGAGGAGATTCTTCACTAGTAAGTCTCAAAATTCTCGCACTATACGTTTTTCCAGTGAGTTGGTTTAATAAAAAATATGTTTGAAATCATCTTTTACGACATAAATTTTTCATTTATTCACGATACGAAAAATATCTTTTCCTAGTAGTGTGCACCAAGTACTATCACATTAAAACTCACAACTTTACCTTGTATCTACGATACATATTGATTAAGACATATATGTTATCATATACCCGTTGAGATGCGTACAAGTTTGACCTAAGCATCATAATTATCGGAAAAATAAGCATATTATATTACTAAGAACTCAATTGCTTCATCTACTCTAATTCATGCATAATACTACTACAAAAAGTGCCACATCCATCAATCATTTTTTTCAACTTATTACCTATGTATGTGTAAGTGAAAAAAGATGAAAGAAAAAAAAAAGCAATCACAAGTAGAAAATTATTTTTATGATGTGATAGCTCCATGCATATAGGTATGTTACCATGACAAGTGTGACAACAACCTATGTTAATTTTTAGCAAAAATTATCCTTTTTTTAAAAAACATAAAATAATAATTCATGATACATATTCAGTAGCATATCTAGAATTTTAATTTCAATAGATATAATTGAGATTCTTCGTATAAACTCATTATATTTTTAAAATTATGAGTTCAAATATTTATACATATTATTTGTTGCAATTTTATTTGAAAATACTAGGTTAAAGAAACTATTTTGTTAATATTTTAGTGGACTTTTATATAAATTTATATTTTACATGTGCAACAAAAAAGGGAAATTGATGTACACATATATGAATAAAAATAGAAGAAAATATCACTTGTACTGTCAAAAGTATTGTCATGATCGATTAAAGATAATTTTCTTTTCTCTTTTAAATTGTTTTTCCAATATAAAATCCACTTACAACATGTCATATAAAAGAAAAGATATAAAGCATTAACATAACTTATTTTTATTTTTTTTAAAAAAATTGTTGTAGTCTTTAAGGTATATTCTCTTTCTTTTTTTTTTCACCCAATTTTCGATATTAACATTGAGGCTGATTAAATTCAGATATGCTCATTGTAAAGTCCATTTCTAAAGACGTCACATTTTATTGAATTTGTTTTAATTACGAAACCTCCAAAATTTAAAATTTCTGATTAAAAATATTTTTTTTATTCATTCCATCACATGTTAATCGTTTAGGTATATTCTTAAGAAAGTGAAAGGAAATTTCTTAATACATTAAATATTCTTTTGGATTTGAGTCTTTTTCCTTAGCCAATGGATTTAAATATAGTGCTCCACGTATAAAATAGAAGAATCCAAAATTTTGTCTCAAACATATAATAAAATAGAAACCAAGCTTATAATATCCTCAATATTTATAAAAGAAATTAATTAAATAAAAATCCAATAGGCATCTAGTGTGTTATATTATATGGTGCTCAACTTGGCAATAATCACATTATTTTATTATTATATAGTAGAAATATATAAGTGAAAAATACTATTTCTTTCATGCAAAAGTCCAATAATTATTTCTTGTACTTTAATAAATGTTATAGATGTGAAACGGTCAAATTTGCTTCTGAACTTTATAAAATAATTTAAATTAATTATTTTATTTTTATTAATAATTAAGATAAGATTTATTCTAGTACAAAAAATGAGCTAAATTTATTTTTATTGATTAAGGGAAAATGTTGAATTTTCAACATTACATGAGCCTATTTTCTAGGGAGATGGTTTAAATTTACTCTTGATATATATTTTAAAATAAGTTTTTTTAAAGAAATATTTATAAATAATTTTAATTTTAATTTATCCTTATTTATGACATCCTTTATAGTCATAATTTAGACAATCTCATCATGACAACAACTTTCACTAAAAGGAGATTTAAGTCCTCTAATTAGTGCAATTTACAATTAATATAAGATTTCATCTCTTTAAAAAAACTAAAGTAAATTATTAAAACATTAAAAAAAAAACTGAACTTTTTTAAATCAAATCGAATACTGTCTGGCAATTAGGAAACTCAATGTATAATTCTTTTGTCTCATTTGTATTTAAAAAAATAAATTTTCTTTAAGGAAATATCTACATATAATAAATCAATCAAAGAAAAAAAAAAGGTGACATGTGAATCTATTTCCAGACATTCATCTTATTCCTTTTTGCAACAAATAAATATAACCTGATCGAGTTGGTTGAGCAGAAAATACTTTGAAATTTTATGTTCGATGCTTTGTTTTAAATTAAATTCATCGCATAGTTTGTGTTATTTATCAACTATTATACTGAAATAAAATTTACCTTTTGTATATTAAAAGTAGCAAACATTTTCCTTATTATTAAAAAATAAATAAATCAAGTTAACCACCGATAATTAAGTAATTTATTAGTACCATATATTAGGAGGAAAAAATATATGATATTTGACACAAGCAAAGTCATGTAAGAATTATTAATCTTTTTTTTTTAAAAAAAAGTAGATATATAGCTAGATTCAACATATAGTTTTTGAATATATATATATATATATATATATATATACACACACATTATTATTATTATTATTATTATTATTATTATAATTATTATTATTTTTAGAAGCCATTTGGCCATAGATTTTTTTTTAAAAAAAAAGTGTGAATTATATATTGAATTATTTTTTTTGAAAATTATTTTTAAAATGAATTATATGAAAAGTGGTATTGATTATTATTTTGAGTAAAAAAACTTTTTAAACTCGAAATTTTTTACCTTTTTATTAAAGTAAAATGCATATTTAAAATCATCTTAATTTTTAACTACATTTTTAAAAACTTTAATCTAGATATTACTTTTTTTCTACTTATTATAATTACATATATTTTTCAATTTGGAGTTTTTTAAAATAATAATAATAATAAAAAAAAAAGAAATATGAAGATAATGATATTATGACTTTTTAGGACATTAAGTAGGTCTTATGGTGGTTGGCCCATTGTCTCTTGGCATTATAATATATAGTTGCTTTATCATCATACTCTTTACATTCAACCACAAAAAAATAAAAAAAATAAAAGTAGAAAATGAGAATGGGAAAAATAAATAAATTATATAGTAAATAGGGCCCAATGAAAAGCTTATCTAAAACTTTAAAAAAAAAATTGAAAAAATATGTGGTTGGAAAAAAGAAAAATACTTTCGTCCGTTTCAATTTATATGTCACAGTTAGAATCGATAAAGAAATTTCAAAAACAAAAACAAATTAAAAATCTGAAAGCTTGTGCTTTGAAACATGACATACTATTTAAACGATTAAATAATTCAGACATTATGAAATTAAACACGTCATAATATTTTTATAATTATAAAACTGGACCATCAATGACATGTTATCTCATAATATATCGTATTGTAATGTTAATGTGTTTATCTTATTTTGATAAATATAATATGTATTTAGATATATTTTGTTGTTTCTTTTCATCAATTTATATAATAAATTATAATTATTAAAAATAAACGATAAACTATGAAATAGAGTTAAGGGTAAGTTATTGAATAGTATTTTCTCCGTCTTAATTTATATAAAATATACTTATCTGGCATGAAGTTTAAGAGAAAAAGACCTAATAATAAATTATTAGAAATTTTTATTGATATAAAATGATAAAAAAGTAAATTTTATTAAGTATAAGAACATGGTATTTCGAAGAAAGTAAATAATAAATAAAGACAAGACGAAAAACAAGACAACGATAAAAATTAAACTAATCAATCGTTATATACATGAAAAAATCATGTGTTATAATAACAAATTTAATAATACAATATGATAAAATTTAACTAAAAATCAAAACAAAACGCTATTTACCATAACAATATGATAATATAACACAATAATTAACAACCATCCACATAAGATGTATAGATAAAAAGTGAATAGCACAATTCACATGAACTTAATATTTGTTATTCAAATTAATTCCTATAACAATATTATTTTGAGATTATTTCGTATATAAATTTTGAATTTTGAATCTGTCCGATGGCTAACTAGGTCAAAAATGAAATTTTTATAAATGTAGGTCCTAAATTTATTTCACGATTATCTTTTTTCAAGTTGCAAACACAAATCAATAATGACAATAGGGCCCTCTCTCCTATGTCTTCAACCCTACCTTTCTTTTTCTTTCTTTATCACTTCAAGTTTATATTCTCTTATTTTCGTTCGCTGTTCGTCTAAATTTATATGACATATTTTTTAATATTTAAAATAATTAAATTTAAATATTTTTTTTATACTCTTAAAAAAATTGTTATATTTATAAATGTTAGATTTTTAAATTTTTTTTACCTAATCAAATATCGTCACATATTTTACAACCGAAAAAAAGTATGTGTTATAAAAAGGGGTGTTAGTGGAAATGGACGTTACCTCGTTTTTCATCTGTTTGTTTCTTCTGACAGACCTTTGATCTTTGATGATAGATACGTCCATACCATTTTTTAAAATTTAATCGATTCTTCGTTTTGATTTATATGATATTATATTAATTTAAAGAATTGAATAAAAAATTATAAGTATTTTATATATTTATTGTTATAATTTATGATATTTTAAAAAATTATATGTACTACTTTAAAGGCAAAGTCCATATATATTATATATTTTGAATCATAATTGGATTTTGATAAATTATTTATATCAATTTTAATTAAGACAACGATATTGAGTTAAAATTATTTCAAATTAAATTTGTAACTTTATAAGCTCAAGAAGAGAAAAAGAGAAGCATTGTTCATGTCTTATAACAAGTTTAGAGATCTCAATCATTTATCGATGTAAGGTTCTTTCCGTACATCACTCCCTCGCGTTGGAGCGTGCACATTCGTAGACCATCTTTCCCTTTCGTTAATCCCTCATTTCAAAAAACTTTTTTTCTCGAGCTAGAGCGTGTTTGTTAACAGATATCAATATTTTCATCCTTATTCAATTGTCTCTCGAAGAACCATATAGAATGAGTCTGAATTTGATATCATATCAAAGTAACTCTTCAACCGCAAATTTATATATACATCAAAAGCTACCAAAAAAATGGAGAGTTATACAAGCCTTATAATACGTCTTTCCATTCGTCACTCCCTCATGTTACAAGACTAGCTCAATAAAAAAAAAATATCCACCAAACTTTATAAGAAGTTCATTCATCAATAGCACTTTCTCTATTTGTGTTTACACATAAAATAAAAAAGTGTGACCTTTGAAATTCGAACTATACCACAAAAATTACCCTTCGATATAGTCCAGGAATTTAACATCGGTACTTTTATACTGGAGATCTCAATGAAATTTATCTTCTGAATCGATCTTGTCGCACCAGACTTGCCTAGACACGTAGATTAGAATTAAAAAAAAGTATATTTTATTTTTATATATATAAGCAAAAACACACACTAAAACTCACATACACACATCCACATCTTTCTTTCTATCTTTCTTTCTCCTCTCTCTAAAAAGTTGAGTACTTTTATTAGCTCTCATCACTTCACACAGAAGAAGATGGTATTTTTATTTCTTTCAACTGATGGCTGCATCAAATGATTTGAAAAGCTGAGTCAAATCACAACAAGAAAAAGAAAGTTATAATAATAATAATAATTATAATAATAATATCAAAAATATTATTTTTCAGGTATGGTACTTCTTTCGCTCATTAACTATGTAAATACAGAATTTGAAGTTTACGAGTTTCCTTTTCTTTTTTTTTATTTCAACTAACAAAGATAGAGTCAGAGTCAGCGTCAGCGTAAGCGTAAGAATATGTAGTTTATGAATTTTGAGTTATGGTTTTGTCTGAGTTATTGAGTTCTGAATTGATAATTTATATATGTTGAACGAATTTTTGTAAGTACAAATCTATTGAGTTCGATCGAAGTCATAACCGACAGTTTAGTTTTGTCACTGTTCAGAGGCGGATCCAGAATATGAAGGTTATGAGTTTTTGTAATATTTTGAAAATTCTAAATTAATTTTATGTGTTAGTAGGTACAAAATTTGAAACAAAATTAGCTATTAAGTTCATTTGAATTCGTATAACTGACACTTAGTGCTCAAGGATCGATCTAGAATTTGAAGTTTATGAATTTTAAATTTTAAATTCATAATATCTACATGTTAGATTGATTTTTTTAAGATAAATTTACACTAAAATTATTGAGTTCGATCGAATTCGATTTGTGTTTTTCTTTTTCTTTCACTTTATCAAGAGAAATTATTTTTTTTATGATTCATAAATCTATATAGATAGATAGATGAATAAATTAGAGTTCCTCCAAAAAAAAAAATGTTTATGAGGAGTATTTTGTTTTTTTCGAAATTAAGATTTCAATTATATCAATTCTGAATTTTATAATAACAATTATAATTGAATTCGAAGTTCACTATTTATACATATTTATTCAACGAATCATTAACATAAATATATTATTTAAATAAAATTTATTAAATTTGACTGAACTCGTATACGAACTAATTTCAGCCATAACTGTATGTATTTCCTTTCTCTCTCTAAAAAATTTCTGTTATGATTTTCTGTGTCACTAATCAAAAATAAATTATTCTTCATTTCTTCCATTTGTCAGATTATAATACACCACGTGCACTTACAAAATTTTGTAAAAATATATTTTAATTTACAAATCCTATTATATAATCCTTTTTTTTAAATCAATTTTTTTTAGCTACAATTATATTAACATATGCTAAATTTTTAGGTTTATTTTACCATTTTTGTGATTTTGAAGTGTTACAAAGTGTGAATGGGTTGAATTATTTGCACCTTAGCTTAGGTAGCTTCTTGTCTTCAACAGTAAAAGGTACATATCATAATTACCATAAAATTATAACCACTTTTACTTAGGTATCTTATCATATTTAGGTAAAAAAAAAAAATTACCCACTTAGTCGTGATAATCAGGAGCGGAGTATATAAGGTTAAAATTCATTTTTTTTTATATATCCTTTCAATGAAAATCATGTTTGTGCAATATTGAAGTCGTAATTTTTAGTCATCAATAATTTATATATATATAGTGATTATTGATAAAATGGATTCATCAGAACTTCTTTTGACAGAAAATTATAGTATATACTAAATCCTTTGTTTTTTCTCTCGTATATTACTTTTTCATATTTTAAATTTCTTTAGTGAAAATTCTGGCTCTGATACTGTTTGGTATGTTTTTGTATTTATATATGTATGTTTTGGTTTGTTTTTTTTTTTTTTGGAAAAAATGATATATGTGGACTTACTTGACTTGACTTTAACTTAATTTTTTTTTTTTAATTTTTCAGATTAGTTGGTGTTATTTGTTTATTATTGTGGAGAAAAAAAAAATTTAAAAAAAAGAATGGCTTCTTATTTTCATGGAAATTCAGAAATACAAGAAGGAAATGATGGATTACAAACTCTAATACTAATGAATCCTGGCTATGTTGGATTTTCTGAAGCACAACATCACCACGCGCCACCACCGCCACCGCAAGGTGGCGGCGGCAGCAGCAACATAGTTTTCTTCAACTCCAACCCTCTTGGAAATTCAATAAACTTATCTCACGCGCCACCACCTCCGCCGTCACAGCAACAACAATTTGTCGGTATACCTCTCGCCACCGCCGCCTTCACCGCCCCATCTCAAGACTCCGGCAACAACAACAACCACCACAACCACAACAATGAGTCCGCCCTTCACGGCTTCCTTGCTCGATCGTCTCCATACGGGTTTTACAACCCGGCTAATGACATCACGGCGGCGCGTGAGGTCACACGCGCTCATCATCAGCAGCAACAAGGGCTTTCCCTTAGCTTGTCCTCATCCCAGCAGCCGAGTTTTGGGAGCTTCACGGCGGCGCGTGAGATTGCTTCTTCGCCTACGGGTTCGGCTTCGGCTTCGGGGATACAACAGCAGCAACAACAACAACAACAGAGTATTTGTAGTGTTCCTTTGAGTTCTAAGTACATGAAGGCTGCACAAGAGCTACTTGATGAAGTTGTAAATGTTGGAAAATCAATGAAAAGTAGTAATAGTACTGAAGTTGTTGTTTACAATGATGTCAAAAAATCGAAAAATATGGTCGATATGGATGGACGGTTAGACGGAGTTGGACCAGCAGAAAAAGACGGAGCTCCAACCAATGAGCTAAGTACCGCGGAGAGACAAGAAATTCAAATGAAGAAAGCAAAACTTGTTAACATGCTTGACGAGGTAAAACTTTTTATCTCTTTTTCTCAGTAATGTTGTTGCATCCGTGTCAGATCACATGTTGATTTGCCTCCGTTTAGATATGTGTAATTGTAGCCTTTTCGTCTTCCAACTAGTATTTACAATAGTCTACTCTACATTGATAAGCTTGACGACAAGTAGACAACGCGATGACCTTGTTGGTTGTTATGTTGCTCGGACTCTACAAAATTATTGCCATACTCATGTCAGATTCTCCAAAATGCTATATTTTTGGAGTATCCAACATGCAGTCTGACATCTTTTTTCCCGAAGAGTCCGAGCAACACAGGTTTTCGGCCTTCCAAGATAGAAAGAGTATGGTCTCTCTATCTATCAAATGATAAAAGACCAGAACTTTCGTCAGGGCACTGTCCTGACAATCTTTTAAACAAAGGATGCAAGTTTTTTTGAATTTTTCGAATTTTTTTTTCCGAAATCTTTGATATAAAGCTAAATATCGGTTCGATTTTGGGTGATGTTATATAGGTGGAGCAGAGGTATAGACATTATCATCACCAAATGCAGTCTGTGATAAATTGGTTGGAGCAAGCTGCTGGTATTGGATCAGCAAAAACATATACAGCATTGGCATTGCAGACGATTTCGAAGCAATTTAGGTGTCTAAAAGACGCGATAATTGGTCAAATACGATCAGCAAGCAAGACGTTAGGCGAAGAAGATAGTTTGGGAGGGAAGATTGAAGGTTCAAGGCTCAAATTCGTCGATAATCAGCTAAGACAACAAAGAGCTTTGCAACAATTAGGAATGATCCAGCATAATGCTTGGAGACCTCAGAGAGGATTGCCCGAACGAGCTGTTTCTGTTCTCCGCGCTTGGCTTTTTGAACATTTCCTCCATCCGTAAGCACGAAACAACCCTTTCTCATTAGCTATGCTGGTCGGGCTTTTCAAAAATATTGTCACACACCAGTATACATACCTGACGATATTTATGAAGAGTTTGAACAATATAGCTTCGTTAAAAGTGCTATATTTTGATATATTGTGGTAATTTGTTTTGTATAGTTATCCCAAGGATTCAGACAAAATGATGCTAGCAAAACAAACAGGGCTAACTAGGAGTCAGGTTAGTGATAACTGATAACAACATTGTCGTTTTTTGATTCTCGAGTTTTGATTTCTCAGATGGTCACTTAACTAGAAAGTCGTCTTTACTTCAACAAAGAGAGTTGACCATTCTAAGATAATAACTGTTAGTTGAGTGACTATCTGAGAAATCGACTCTTGGATTCTCTGGTTTCTGGTTTGTACTAAGTTTTGTTTGTGGACGATTCAGGTGTCGAATTGGTTCATCAATGCTCGAGTTCGTCTTTGGAAACCAATGGTGGAAGAGATGTACTTGGAAGAGATAAAAGAACACGAACAGAACGCGTTGGGTCAAGAAAAGACGAGTAAAGTAGGCGAACAAAACGAAGATTCAACAACATCGAGATCCATTGCAACACAAGACAAAAGCCCTGGTTCAGATAGCCAAAAACAGGACAACCCTGCTTCATCAATACCGATGTCCAACGCCACTTCCATACCCCCTATCGGTATGAACATCCGTAATCAGTCTGCTGGTTTCAACCTGATTGGATCACCAGATATCGAAAGCATCAACGTTACTCAAGGGAGTCCAAAGAAACCGAGGAGCAACGAGATGTTGCAGCATTCACCAAACAGCATTCCATCTATCAACATGGATGTAAAGCCAAACGAGGAGCAAATGTCGATGAAGTTTGGTGATGATAGGCAGGACAGAGATGGATTTTCACTAATGGGAGGACCGATGAACTTCATGGGAGGATTCGGAGCCTATCCCATTGGTGAAATTGCTCGGTTTAGCACCGAGCAATTCTCAGCACCATACTCAACTAGTGGCACAGTTTCACTCACTCTTGGCCTACCACACAACGAAAACCTCTCAATGTCAGCAACACACCACAGTTTCCTTCCAATTCCGACTCAAAACGTTCAAATTGGTGAACCAAATCATGAGTTTGGTAGCTTAAACACACCAACATCAGCTCACTCAACATCAAATGTCTACGAAAACTTCAACATTCAAAACAGAAAGAGGTTCGCCGCTCCCTTGTTACCAGATTTTGTTGCCTGATAAACTAAATTTAGCGACAGACAAACATCTTCGCTAAACAAGAACATGATTTAGCGACAGAAAACTTCTGTCGCTAAACATGAACATGTATTAGCGATATACAGTGTATATATATACTGTATGTCGCTAAACAAGAACATGATGAAAAATGATACATGTTTTAGTATATTGTTTCTCATTCTATCATATAATGGTAGTGTAAAGAATCAAGAAACAAGTTTTACATAGTTACATAGTCTTTATACATTGGAGATGAAGAACCATTTAAGTTCTTCAAAAATAGATAGATTTTCTAGGCTACATCTAGAACATATATATATGCTTTTGAGGGTTTGTATATTAATTTTGGGATTGTTATATTGGATGTGGAAAAAAAAAATGTAGTTATTTTGGATGGTATAAAAAAATAATACTCCATCCATTTTAGCCAATCTTTGTTACTTCTCTTTCATGTTCTCGAGGTTTCGTGGTACGAGTCCTGATCAGGTATGAGGTCATCTTTGTTAGGAAGCGATTAACCCTAATATGGGACTTATCCATTGCGAATACAGATTCAGTCGAGTTTCAACGTGGTTATCGGACACCAAATGGAAATAAATAAATAAAATTGTTACGAGTAACTTTGTTTTAGTGTTGTTTTATTCCCTAGAAAAATGAATGCATGTTTTAGTAAGGGGTTGAGTGATTCGTCGAAAATATTATACTGTATATATAATAGATGTTGAATTTTCTCGTCTTTTTTATATGCTTACTTTTCTATATTTTGAATCTGCTTCGTGAAAATTTTGTTGAAATCATTTCCCTCCTAAAGATAATTTTAGAAAGGCAAGATTTTGAGCTTAGGGTTTTTTTTCACTATAATAAATTACTACTACATATAACTAAATATGAAATATTTATATGATTTTTCTTATTCAAGTATAATAATTCGATCAGAACGTATAATTGTAGTCTAGTCTAATCGTTGACATACGAGATGCATATTTATTTGTTTGATGTAAACAATAACTTTCTGAAAAAATATATTCTTTTATTTAAAACTATTAAAGTCATTATTTCATGTTAAATTATAATATAAAATAAAAAAGTCATCTCAAATATCAATATTTCTTGTTACACATGGAATTTTTGTCCTTGGAATTTTTTAAAATGAAATGAACCTATAGATACAAATTAAAATGAAATGAACCTATAGATACAAATTACATAGAGAATATTTTTGTCCTTGGAATTTTTTTCTTTATTTGGGAAATTACTTGTTAGATTAGAATACTTATTCACTTCCTCTTTTTTTTTTTTTTGGAAAAGAAATAAAAATAAAGAGCATTTTAAAAGTATAATTTCTCTTATGTTGCTATCAATTATTTTGGAAATAATCTTTGCTTTTGTGATTCTTTTCTTTTTTAAATTATTTGCACCTATTTGTTCTTTCCACTATTTGATCAACAGGGTATTGTATATACTATTATGTGTTACAACCAACAAGATTCTCGAAAGGATAGGATGTAAATGTTGAGCGTGCGAATAAAATCTCACATTAAAAAACAGAAAATTACCTCGTAGCCTTGATTCGTATTGAAAAATATCACACCATGTTAACAGTATTATCGATCATTTTATCGCAATAATTGATATCAGAGCTAATGAATCGACTAAACGGGTGCCTGACTTACTGTCATAACTCGGCTACGAACCGAATTGCTATATTTGCCCCTAGCTTGGAGATACATATACACACCCACCACTGAAGTCCGGACAGGTAGAATGTACACAGACGTTATCCCTGTCTTTCTGGAGTAGAGATGTTTCCGATAGACCCTCGACTCAAAAGAAAGCTTTTGAAGTAGGGTAGCAAGATAACAAGGAAAACAACCAAATGCAAGAAGAAGTGATTCATGTTAACCATATGCATTCTACGTTTGCTTCGACTCTCCAAGCATGTTGATGAACTCGTGGCAGATTCTACAAAAATACTTAAGTTTTGAAGAATCTGAACACCCATTGACATTTTTGGAAAGTCCGAGCAACATAGTCTGCCTCACCAGCTCAAAGGAAGCACAACAAAGGAGAAGGTTCGACTAGTTTTCTAACCGAAAAGAAGGCTAAAACAGAACTAGTTCCAAATAACTAACAAGCAGCCTTTCAAATGTAAGAACATAAGTTATCATCAATCATCACTTGGCATACAGTTTCAAGGCAAAGATTCCAGTTTTTTCGAGTTCCGAGTATATTGCTGAAAATGATTGATATACTTCATAAGAAATAAGCATGAAAACATGGAGAGGGTACAAAAATAGAGGTCACTTTACAGAAGCTAGGCCATTTTAAGATGTCTTACCAATTCAGCTAGGTTATAACTCGAAAGAATAAAAGAAAGTTTTCAGCATATAATCAGTGACGCGAAAAGGAGGATAGCTAAATCCTAGAATTGGCAAAAGAAGAGAGAAGTCATACTGCTTTAGCTGTATTGTGCTCTTCCCCAAGTGTTGCCAGCCTTCGCTTAGCTACCTTGGACCTGTAACACCATACTTCAAATGCCTCGGTGAGGTCTGGATATCGAATCTGTTGATTTTCCAACCACTCTGTTAAAATGTCTGTCTGATCAACTGACGGCAATGCAAGTATAATAGCAACAAATGCTGACTCCAAAGATTGCCATATCTCACTATCGACTTTTAGTGTGATCTCATCCTCAGTTTCCTCGGTGACAGAATCGACTAAAGGCTTCATTGTCCGGACAAAAGGAAGCCAGAGCTTCACCATGTGAAGTCGTTTTACTGTAGGTAACACAACTATGCCATAGCCTATTGCCTCTAATACTTTTGCGGTCACCTCAAGAACCTTCAGCTTTGTCTTCAGAATTTGATTTTCTTCATCTTTTTGTTGAACGATGGTTACTAGCTTCACTGACAACTCCGTCCAGCTGCAAACAAAATCTCTGATAATCTCCAACTTCCCTAATATCTGACATGCCCATAACAAATCTGTTAAACAAGAATGCAACGATTGCATTTTCCCAGCATCTGAAATCGATTCTTGGAGGTCACATAATAGAGACTCTACAATGCTGTTAAATCTATCAAGCAGCTTCTTGACACATCGCATGACTTCTAGCTTTATTTCTTCATCAGCGGTCAGTAAAGGAGCATCATCGTCCTCGGTAAGCATGTATTCAAGCTGTTCTTGAGCAGTGTTTTTCAGATCATTCAACGGTGATGGAGGTGATGACGTAGCAAATTGAAGGGCTGCAAGAAAAATCTTCATTACTGCAGTAGGATTGACTGGTTGGAGGCGAGCAAGTACCGGTTCCACCTTAGATCCCATGCTTGGTATAGTATTTAATATCTCTTCCTCTTCAGCTTCCTCCCAAGGGACTGCTTCCAAATAATCCACACATACTGCAGTAATTCTTGGGCATCCAAGTTTGACAGCAACTCGCAAAATGCCAAGTGCATTCTTGACACCATGGCAAATTTCCATCATTAAGCCATCCGCAATGACATAAAAGAGTCGAAGGACATTGACATGGGAGTCCAGATCAGGTTCTTCACAGTAAACCTCAACACAATTGCGTGAATCCAGAAACTGACATGTCGGCCAACTATCTGATAACCGATCAGCAAAATATTTACTCTCTTCAACGAGAATATGTGAATGACAGTAAAGCCAATCATCACGGCCATCCTGTGTTCTAAGTCTTACGACAACATCACTCGTTGGTCTATCTCCAATCTTGCTTGATGTCTTCAATTCATTAGGCTACGGGGGGGAGGGGGGGGGAGGGGAAATGATATAGGTTAGTTAACGTGATAAATTATTGACAATGTATTCAACAGTCAAATCAATAAGAGAAAAGCAGGATGCAAGCTTCTATGATGCCTTTAAATGATTAATGTTCCTACGTCACTCCTTAATGATCCTTCCATCAGTACAGGAAAGTGAAGGCCCCCGCAGTCAAATAAGTAGATGCAAGAATCAAATCCATGTACATGGCTCTTAAGGCAAGGTAAAGTCTAACTTCCCTTAGGCAGCCAGGCGGAGGCCAAACGCCTCGCAGCCATACACCTTCCAGCATGAGGAGTTCGACTCTTAGCCTGAATGTGAGGTGTAAACCACCTCTTTAGCTTTCCTTGCCCGTTTAAAAAAAAAAGATAACATTTAGGACAAGTAAATTATTCAGAAGTTATAATTGAGTGGCATAACAAACAACTTCCCAACTTCCGCGGTATCTTATCGATTTTTCAATTTATTTGAACCTTTAAAGCATTACAAATAAAAAGATAAGAAAGTGTTCACACTCAAAAGGAAGACCCCTTGCTCTTATTGGCATGTGCCTTGCCTGGCCAATGCTGGATTGTCTCAGCTTACGCTTTTTCCATTCATATCACCAGAAATATCTTGAAATGTTTCAAATAAGAAGTTAGGTAAATTGTTTCATCAAAAGTTTCCTGTTTATTTCAAATTTCCAATGCTCCGGTGATATGACACAAGAACACACAAGGACCATATTTTCTTTTAGATTTCTATACTATGTTAAGACACTTACGACTGTCTCCATTAATGCTCAAGACCAGTTGGTGTAGCTTCGATGCATTGTCAGACCTGCAAATAGAAAATGACACATGACATCATAAAACAAGATAGCAAAACAGTTTAAATCAGATTGATTCTGTATTCAATCAGAAACTGTGCATCCCTAACAAAGTCAAAGAAGTCCAACAAAAGTTTCTTTTGGATAATTAATTTCTTTTCCGATTAGATATAGATCCGAAGAGAAATTTAAGCTCTATTTGGTTAACCAAAAACACATAAAAGAAACAGAAGAAAAAGTTCATAGAGCAGACATTAATAGTAACTTTTTTTAGAAAGGTGCGCGGGTCAGCTTATGCGCACAAACCCTAGATGTGATACGCTTACAACATAGACTACCAAGGTATCTAATCCCGTTTGTTCCCCATGCTTTCGCACCTCAGCGTCGGTAGGGACCCAGAGAGCTGCCTTTGCTTCTGGCGTTCCTTTGTAGATCTCCGGAATTCACCCCCCTACACAAGAAATTTCACTCTCCTCTATCTCACTCAAGTGAATCGGTAATATATATAATGTCTTGGCTTCGGGGATAGAAATCTATAATATGCAAATAGCATCAGCCATCAGGCATCAATATGTCAAACAAATATGGGAACACTAATTCAAGTCATACAAAAATGGCTAGTAAATTAAGTTAGTTTCCAAAAATGGCTTAACACTTATTCATATTTACCAACTTTATCTAAATTGAAATGTCATCAACTTCCGATTTTCATAAAAGAGAAAACTTTTCAGGTAATTATAACATGAAGAACTCTAGTAACACCAATATCGACAAAAGGAAAGAAAGAAAAACTCTGTTAGCTTTACTCTTCCCACCACAACTCTATTCATTTTTGTATTATGAAAAATATCATGACGAGACTAACGAACTCCACATGTTCAACTCTTCTAAACCTTATCTCTCAATACTGGAACAAAGTCAAATTAACAGTAGCATGATCGTGAATGTGTCATCTCACATAGCTTAAGGATGTTAGCTCATCCTCTTACTTTCTACTTCGTCCTCTTTTGTCTTCAAAACTAGGATCAACCACTGAAATTTAAAATGTTATATTAATTTCTGGCCTTCTCCGAGGACTGAGGGCTTGTGAAAGATATATATATATATATATATATATATACACACACACACACACACACACACACAGCAGTCGGAGTGGAAAGTCGTGTTATTTTGAGAGTTGGCATGTATAACTAGGTGACTTTTTTGAAGCATAATAGTGTTTTACTCATTAAGCTTACAAAAGGAATTACAGAGTCCATCAAGTTCTATAGTAGCAGTAGCCAATAGGCACCTTTGACAAACAAATTAGGACACATAAGCGTGTATAGATGATCAATGGAAGACAAGAAATTATGTATTTATGCTAAAGAAGGGATTAGAAAGTGAAGAATACAATCCAGCTCCGATAAGGCAATCATATACAACCTTTTGAAGGGCCAACTCTCCCGCAAGTTCCTAGATTTGCTTGGTCATAAAATGGATCTTCTGGTGTATATGCCCGAACACTAAACTACAAGAAAGAACTAAATATGGCTTAGTTGAAATGAAAGGCCTGTGAGATTCATAAAGTCAGAAAAAAAAATCATAACTCAAATTTGAAATCCATGCACATAGCCACCACTACTAACGTAATTTCCGACTAGTGCATCATTACAATTATCACAGGTAGGAAACTTGATAGTTGTAAGTTTTTTAGTAATTTATCTGCATCTTCACATTTAACATGGATAGTAGCATCATTGATATGTAACATGAAGTGTTAGCAAATCAATCAAAATTAACCTACATTTTTCATTGTCACACATTACTTTTCAAGTCACCAATTTTCCGAGCACTGACGTAAGAAACATTTTCCAACAAAAATAAGTTACTGTTTGATATACACTACCCCGAAGAATGCTCAAGACAAAAGTAGCTATAACTAGTAAGTAGTATTTACATAAAGCAAAACAGCAACTCCATTATCACAATGTATTAAGTAATTCAGCTACTTAACCAAAAAAACAACAACTTGCATAACTACAATTACTAACATTTCAAAGAACCCCAAGCATTTCTCAGACTCGACAAAATGTGTATAAAACAAAACAATGGGGTACCCTTCGGGATGGCTCAGATGGTTTGTCTTACGACTTCCACAATACAGGTCTCAAGTTCAAAACCCCTTACCAGCAAACAACAGCGGTTTGGCCTTGCCTAGTACATTTTACCTCTCCTGTATGGTTTGCAAGCGGCTACTACGGGTTCCCAAATCATCAAAAAAACAAAACAAGACAATATGCAAAGTTCTTTTTTCTTACCCTTTATCCAAAATGACCCACATTCTCCTTCTACTCATGAACCCCATTTACAAGATAATCAAAAAGCTCCCTTTTTGTCTACTTCCTTCACTCAACCAACACATACCAAAATCTTCCAATAGATACCTACAAATGATAAATAAAAACAAAATCAAAACACCCATTAGCTAAAATCTATTGAATGTAACAGTTCAATATCAAAAAGTACTAAACTTGAAGAATGAAAAAAAAAAACCTAAAATACTAATCTTTTTCTTAAGCAGGTAAAAACCCATAACAAGAATGTAACAACAAGATTCTTTAAAGGGTATTTCTTCAAATTCCATATACATAAATAATCTAAACAAAGTAGCAAAAAATTATTGATTCTTGTGCAAAAAACATACCTTTTTTACTCATTTTCAAGTAGATTTAGAGTTGTTTGTTCTTCAAATTGTTGAAGTAAAAAGCACAAATTTGGGGGATTTGGGCATTTGATTCTTGAAACTGTTTAAAGATTAGAAATTTGGGATATCAAATAGTTGAATTCACTTTTTTTTTTTGGAAGGATAAATTGAAATGATGGTTGATTTTTTAATTATTTTTTTGGGCACAAGTTGGGATTTTTTTTTTTTTCATTTCGAGGTTCGATAATCACATTAGAGTCTGACTAGATTTAAATTTACATGGATAAATTTCACATTGGGATAAAGTGCTCGTTAACAAATCCGAGGGCAAAACTTGAACATTGCATACAATTTATTAATATTTAAAATAAATGTTATAGCTACGGTTTCATTTGATTTCAATTCGCAGCAAATTTCTTGTCATTTGCCTCTTTCTCCTTTTTCTGAAATCTCGTTCACCACTCTCAGTCATCTCTCCCTGGCCTTCCTCACTTTACACATATATAATCTTTGATACATATACATAGTAATTCATATATATAATTATTTATCTGTCTCGAATACAATGTATATATTTGTATTTATATAAAGCGAGTGAGAGATTTGATATAGAAATACAAATATTTTAACTCGATTCAATTGTATATTAACGCAATTCAATTGTATATGAATTAAATTTTATGCAGATTTATAAGCACAATCATTAATACATATACATAATATGTACAATTATATAACTGATATAAATACATAATTCATCTCTCTGCACTCTCGCTCGCCTCTCTCCTAATCTCGCTAGCCACTCTAGCCTAATATTGAGAACATCTACATCTACAAACGCAATTTCATAAACACTTACGTTTGATTTATATAAATCACTGATATTTATAAAAATCAAATACTTCATAGCAAATATAATTTGAATATAAAGCATAAATAACAAAACTATAGCTATTGAGCGGTAATATAAATTTTATGTTTGTTATTTCTAGAATTTACTCAAACTTTTATGATATACTTGCCTAAGAATGCCACATAACGCTTTCTACTCGAAATCCATTTCTGATTAAGGACGAGGCAATTTCACCACTGTTATCACTGCGTCATAACTCATGTTGATATTGCACGCACACACAACAAACAATAATGTGTTTGACGTTAAAGAAAAATAATCAATTCATATCTTATAACCTCAAAGCCAACATTTATGATTCGATAAGGTCTACTTTTGTACAACTATTATTCTACCATCCTTATGATGCTAATGTAAATTTATATTTCAGATATTTGTTAAACAATTATAAATAAAAAGATATTTATAAAGTAATTTGATCAATTTATAATCATATTTAAGTTAAACAATTTTTTTTATTTTTTATCGGATGTTCGGAGTGATTAGAGTTCTAGTTAAATTCGAGTCGCGCACTGTAGGAATAATTCAAAAATGATACTTTCAACAGAATTTTCTCTATGCTTAAAACTCAAATTCAAAGTATCTGATTAAAAGCGAAACAATTTCACCACTGCATCATAACTTATGTTGATATCACAACATTTATATGTTATGTAAAAAAATTAACCGATTCATATCATAAAACCTCAAAATCAACCATTTAAATTTATATTTTCAATATTTATTAATCGATTATAAATTAAAAGATACTTATAAATTAATTTGATCAATTTATAAACTTGTCCAAAATCCACATTCTCAAATACATCCAATTAATTTGTTTGATTTGTATCCTTCTAGAATCTCATTATTTTATTTTATTTTCCCTATGAATCACAATTATTTTATTTTCCCTATGAATCACAAATTGCAAAATTGATTGTTGTAACACTCTTACCATTGACTTGGCTTTTTTGACTCAACTAAAGAAAAAAAAATTTAGAAAATAATTTATTTTTATTGTCTTTTTGTTTGTTCTTATATAGCTATATTCCTTATTACGTGTTGAATTTGTTTACCATTTACACTTAAAAAGAAATTTGATTCGTAAAAGACTATTCGATCCATAAAAATAAATTTCTTAAAATAAATATAAACATTTGAGGAAATAAGTAATTTTAAATTAGATATAATTAATATCATAAATGGTTGATATACTACTTCACCAGTATTAATAATATTTAATTTATACAAGACAATATATATGATATTTTAACTTTTTTGAGAACCTTTCAAAAAGTTTATAGAATTTTCATGATAATATTCTTAGTTGATTGATAACTTTAATAATTTTCATAACAAAACAAACCAAAAAGTAGCCAAAAACTTTGGAAGTCAGCAAGGTTTTTGTAGAGTTTTAGACTTTAAATTATTAAGAGAGGGACAACTAAAATAACGCGGTTAAATAAAAATGTTATTTTGATATTTCAACTCGATATGTGAGATGAAAAATATTTACGTGCTTTATGAATTTAAATTATATATACATATGCTGATAGTGTAAATAATTTATTCTCGTATAAGATTTCCCCTTGTAGAGTGTTTTTAAAATACTATGCTATTGTATTTTTTTAAGTTTATTTTCACTATTTTGTTCTGTATGATAAATTGATAATTATAATTTGTTCAACTTCGACTTATATGTATACACCTATAATAGAAACGTCTCTAATATTTCATATAACATCTTACACATGAAGAAATATAGTAAAAAATATACAAATAATTTCTTCGTTGATCAACTACACAAAAAATAAAAACATTTTAATGTTCCAGCGTCCAAATAATTAATTTTATACTAATATACAAATTTATATATTTGTCACTATCATATATTATTATAAGTGTGAAGCTCCAAAACCCAAAGTTGAATTACCATTTTACCCCTATAATAGTTAATTATGTTTTAGATATTAGTTCATATGATAGATATTATTAAATAATACTTACTGAAATTAATAACATAATAAAGACCTAATTCCATTCTTAAAGTGGAAATTTATTGTCCTTCATTCATAATTGATTTCTAGATAAAATTTTACTAGATAAAAAAATATACATGCATTGGAATAAATAATTTCAAAAATATAGCAATAATGATTTAGCCTTTTAAGTTACCTACTTTTATTATGCTCTTTAAACCATTGTCATTTTTAAAAAAAAAAAACTCATATTAAGGTGTTAGGTTAAAGATATCAAAAGGTCACTTCTTGAATCACTTAATTTGTAACGTTTTTATCTTCTATTAGCAGATTCTCCATTTTCCTATATTATGTATTCTACTTTCTCATGTAATCATGTTATCTC
>NC_028637.1:1863744-1867072 GCF_001406875.1 Solanum pennellii | reverse complement strand
AAAAAAATTACCATGAAGAGAATAAAAATGAAGATGAAGAGATTCAATGGTGTCTTATACGTTGATATGAACCATTGTAACTTTATTCTTTAAATTTACGAGGAAATAAATTATTGACGAAATTTGTGAAATGTACATATATACCTTTGGGTCGGTAACAAATGTGATAATAGCTAATTCTTGATATATATATATATATATATATATAGTCTAAATTTATTTTTTGCAGTACAAACTTTATATGAAGGATTTTAGGATAAACGTGCAACGCACGTTCTCGGAAACTAGTCATAGTAATATACATATATCAATTGTACATGTAATTAATTTATACTTTGGTTCAATGTGATATTCGATATTCTTTTAATAAATATGGAATAAAAAAGAACTATTCATATTAAATACATTAATATCAAAATCACGGTATTTCTATCATAAAATAAATAAATTGCGATATCAAAAATTTCAATTACATATGATATGATACTTAAATTTACTGTATCAAACTTAACTATTCATAATAAAATCAGATTAATCAGATCTCAAAATGAATATTAAACTTAACTTCTTCAAATAAAATAAAGTTAATTAAATCTCAAAACGAATATCAAACTTAACTACTATTAAAAAAAATTAAATTATTCAGATCTCAAAACAACTATCGAAACAACTAGCTAGTAGTTGCTCTTTTCTTTGACCAAAGTCCACACAATCAATCACATTGTGAGAAAGTATGACTATTTACTTTGACCAATCCCAATATTAATTCTCTCTCAATTATATAAAACTTACACAATTTTTTCCACTCTTTAGTCTCCAATCTTTTTCCTTCATTTATTTCAACACACTTAGCCACTTTTTATTTCTCCTTTCCACACCTCTCCATTTATTATAACATTTCTTATAACACAACCATATTGTAAAACCACAAAAATAAAGTTCAAAATTTTCCCTCTTTTAATGGAAGATGTTGAAATTCCGGAGTATTTTATATGTCCAATTTCTCTACAAATCATGAAAGATCCTGTAACGATCGTTACTGGTATTACGTATGATCGCGATAGTATCGAATGTTGGCTTTCCAAAAACCCTAATAGTAACGCCATTTGTCCGGTCACGAAGCTACACGTGTCACGAGATTCAAACCTAACACCAAACCACACTCTCCGTCGTTTGATTCAATCGTGGTGTGTATCGAATGGATTCAACGTTGTTGATCAAGTCTTGACTCCGACTAAGCCTCCGTTAAGCAAATGCTACGTCCTCAACCTCGTTCTTGATCTCTCCGTCCCCAGGACGGAGAATATCAAGACGTTAGAGAAGTTGGAGATGTTAGCTAAGGAGAATAATGAGAGAAACAACACATACATGGTTGAAGTTGGAGTTCATGAAGCCCTAATTAACTTCTTGATCCAATGTTACATGAAATGTGACACTAATGGCCTTGAAAAAGCCCTTAGTACACTTTCATTAATTTGGGATTCTTTTCCATCTTGTCATGAAAATAATAAAGTCGAAAATCGCGAAGAGATATTAATAGATTCAATCACATGGGCGTTAGGTCTTGAACGCAACATGCAAAACCATGCAACGATCAAGAACCACGCGATGAGCCTTTTGAGATCTATCATTGGGAAGGCAAATTCAAGCACATTGGATAGACTAAAACCCCAATTATTCGAGAAAATAATTAGGGTTTTACGCGAGAGTGGTAGTAATACTACCACCATCGCACAAAAAGGAGTTGACAACGCTTTACATGTCATCCTAAACACTAGTCATTCGGGCAAGAACCGGAACATTATGATTCAATCAAGGGCAATTTTCGAGCTCATCGAGCTCGAAATCAATTTTTCATCAAATAAAAAGACTAAAGAGCTTATTTTTGAGATATTATTCAATTTATGCTCTTGTGCTGATGGTAGGGCACAACTTTTAAGTCATGCTGCTGGAATTGCTATGATTACAAAGAGGATTTTAAAGGTTTCTCCAATTGTAGATGAAAAGGCCATAATGATTCTTTGTTTGATTACAAAATATTCAGCAACAAGTGGAGTTCTTCAAGAAATGTTGAAAGTCAAAAGTGTATCAAAGATTTGTACTGTGATACAAGCTAATTGTGCTTCACATGTAAAGGATAAAGCAAGGGAAATATTAAGAAATCATTTTGATTTTTGGAAGAATTCACCTTGTGTTGAAGTTGTCACCTTAACAAGGTATGCTTAGTGATAATCATTACAAAGCTATTTTTTCTTTGTTTTATGTGTTTTGTATCCGATTTGAGACTCGACTAATAATCTGAATTCACGCTGAAAAATCTCACTTCAAATAACATTTATAATTTTTTTCATTTTTTTAATATTTAGTGTCTGGTATTCAATTTGAGGCTTCATTACTCGGTCCCGTATTTGGAAACTCCATTTTGGGTAATTGTTACAAGATCCTATATTATTTTGATTTTTCATTTGGTGCCGAGATATCTGATCTTGATTCGAATGACGAAATCACTCTTTAACTGATATTATTATAAGAATTTTTAAGTTTTGTTTTCATCTGGTGTTAATATTTGTTTTGAAGTTCGACTATATTCGAATTTTACATACACAAATCTCACCTCAAAAGGTAAAATGCTCCCCAATAGAGGTGATTCTATTTTGGAGGCTTTTATATATATATATATATATATATATATATATATATTATACCATCCTACAACCTTTGATGGTGATCAAGAATTATGTATTTGTATTTTTACTTAGTAAATAACCAAACAACTTTCTAAAGTTTTGTTGATATAATCTATTGATCTCATTTAATAAGGTTAGTGGTTAAAATAATTTACAAGCTATAAATGAATCCAATTGTATAGATTGCTAATAGACCAAATTTCAAATATTTTTTTTAGTAGATCTATTAGTTTAATTTTTTGTAATATTCAAACAATCTTGACTTTATTTGTTGTTCAATAAATTTGTAGGGCTCAAGGTAGATGCATAGTACTTTAGAATTTCAAACAAATATAATGTTGATTATAATAATCTCCGTCGTTTTAAATTAATTGTCATATTTTTTTTAGGTGAAAATCAATTTAATTCATTTTCAAAACTATCTTAAAAGATTAATTTAAGGTAGCTTTTCAAAAATTAAAATTAAAAACTCATTTGAAGAGGTGGGGTGCAGGATAGCATGGCTTTGTCAGAATAATTAAATATTTTATTTTCTTAATTAATTTAATAAAATAAAGTATTTTATAAGTTCGATGAAGCTTGACTTTGTCTTGGTTTAGTTTGTTGGTCTCGAGGTATATATATATATATATATATATATA
>NC_028637.1:1837249-1863545 GCF_001406875.1 Solanum pennellii | reverse complement strand
ATATATATACATATATATATATATATATATATATGAAAAATATTTTTGGTCAGAAAAGTTATTAGAACTTGGCCAGAAAATCTTTCAAAATTTGGTCAGAATGATATTTTTTCTAATGTAATTTTATTTTTTTAAAATATTGTTACTCTTTTAATTTTAATATCTTTTATTAAAAAAATGGAAAAAAAAAACAAATTTAATTTAAAATTAAAAAAATATTATAGTTTTTTAAATTTTCTAGCCAAGTTAAGAAATAACGAACTTAAAGGTAAATCATCAAGCTTGTGACTGTGTCGCTCTGCTTTTCGATCGATACACAATTAAAAAGCCCGATCACATAATTTCTTAAATCGGTGCCTTTCAAGAGGAAATAATTGATCAATGCTCAAAAAAAATACGCAGACTTAATTTATATCGATGTGTAACTCGCGAAAAATATACATTTTGAAGATTCTTATTTGAAAGGAGGTCTAATCATGGGCCCAAGCCCATTTCAATGGCCCAAAAATCTTTTATTTGAGTTTGGCCCAAAAATAATTAGTTTTGCATTTTAATTGGGCTTTGCATATGTTGTTGAATTTTCATTAAACTGTTATAATGACCGCGATTTAATAGATATTAGTGAATTTATTTGTGCTTAACATAATTATAAAAGACGACGAGATATTAATAAATTTATCAAATATAATATAAATAAAGAGGTATTTGCAATCTCATTCTTTCTTTATATACATAAAATTGATTTCATAGAGAAATCGTTTTGTATTTAGTGGTTTAGAAGATTTAGTTTTAACAAAGTCATAAATTACTATTTTTAACTAACGACAATCTAACTCTAGCTCAAAACAATGTTTATATTCCACTAATTTATCATACAAGTTCTGCGTAGACCAAGAACGAACACTCAAAAAAAATTTCATTACTCACACGTTTTCCACTTTATTTTTAACTTTATATATTTTGGTGGGATAATACACAAGTACCCCCTCAACCTATGCCCGAAATCTCAGAGACACACTTATACTAGACTAAGGTCCTATTATCTCCCTAAATTTATTTTATTAATAATTTTCTACCCCTTTTCGGCCTACGTGGCACTATCTTATAGGTCCAACGCTGGTTGACTTTTTTTTTCAAGCTAGTACCACGTAGGTCGAAAAGCGATAGAAAATTACTTATAAAATGTGTTTAGGGGTTAATATGACCTTAATATAGTATAAGTGTGTCTCTGGAATTTCTAGCATATGATGAGAGGATATTTATACATTTTTCCTGTTTTGGTCAATGCATTATTATCATATACATGCCAAGTCTAATAAAATTATTATTTTTTAATTATAATTTTGGTCAATGTCTATGAGGATAATATATAATTTAATTTTTTATATTATAAATATATAAAAATAAATATCTATTTTTAAATATAACGAACAAATAAAATCGAACGAAGGGATTACATGCAAATGAGGCACCAATACATTTACCTTATCTCAAACTATAGCTACATAAACACTTCAAATTACAAACCTAACGTATGGGTTCCCATCACTAAAAAACAATCGATGTATAAAATATTTAGTGTTAACTTATAGTTTAAAAATTGATATTGATACAAGATCAAAAAGTTTAAGAATTTCTATAGTTAATAGTTTCAAGTTAATATTATATCTCTATGTTTTATACGAAATAAATGAACAATCTGTGTATACTCTATCCTTTTAAAACTTAACATATGAAATTACGTACTTTGTACATATTATTTATTTATATTTACGAGTCTTCCGAATGCTTGAAAGGGATGTACTAAATAAGCAATTAATTATAAATAATTTAAAACAATAAAGTTGCAAAATAATATATATATATATATATATATATATATTACTAACCTTAAAATGATTAAAACTTTCGCTTGATATTTATACCAAATTATATTATTTTTTCATTATTAGGATATAAATTAATTAAGGTGAGATTATTTATCAAACTATCATTTAGTTAGTCACATTTTATGTGAAGGCATTACCATTTGAGGAGGCAAACAATTTTTAAATTTTTTATCTTAAGATTTTCAATATATTTAGCTATTAGTGATATAATTTGTAGTATTATTTTTTATATAGCTTTCAAATATATAAATTTAATATATTTTAATTTATACAAGTATTTTGATTCTCATACGCAATTAGTATCCCTTGCACGTGTGTACTTGGTTGAATTTTGTCACTACCTAGACAAAATGATTACTAACTAATTATAATCTTTCTTCTTTCAATTTATTTATTTAAAAAAATTAATGAAATGACAAAATTGAATAATGTTTTAATTGGAAAAGCCATCACTCCCTAATTTAAATTGTCAACTCATGCATGAATCATGATCATAGTGGAAGATTAAAATTATTTCTCAATTAGTCTTAACTTTAAATTATTTATCAATTAGTCTTAATATGTCACAATACAAATTATTGTTGTCTTTCATATAAATTTAAGATAAAATAAATTCTCAAAAAAAATCAAGAACAAAAATAAAAATCCATTAATAAGTCAATTATGATAATAAATTAAAACGATTTACATAAAATTGATCTTACTAGTGTTATTCCAAGAAGAGGATAGAGGTGAAGTCCAGGGGCGGATTCACGTGGGATTCAGGGTTCATTCGAATAATCTTGGCAAAAAATTATACGATATATATAAGGTATATTTTATGTATTTCTATAGAAATATATATTTTGAACCTTCTTAATGACAAGGAGAACTGATAGTACGATGGCAAGTTTCTTGAAATTTAGATTGATGTCACCCCTTCAAATCGGCCTATGACGGCATTTTATTTTTTTCATTTTTAATTTCAATTTTCTTTTGTTTTAGTTCTGTTTTTATGTTTTTTTTTTAATTTTCAAAAACGTGCTTAAAGTGTGATTTTAAATTCATAAAAATACAAAAGTTTCTTTTCTAAAGGTTTATTTAATTATAATAAAATTTAAAAATCATGTAAAACACATGTTTAAACCATTAACTCTTATCTTAGGCTGAGTGGATATCCACTAAAAATAATGGGTGGATACCATACTCATCCATCATTTTCCCAAGTCAATGACCTTTCTTTGGTCACCTATACTTATATATTTAACTTCGAAAAAATCATGTATTAATTATAAATATATCTATACATTTAGAAAGTGACAAAAATAAACATATAATTAATTATATAATAGTATACCCATGAGGATATATCATTATATTGTTGGTAAAAGTTAAAAAAAAAATTATTCGGAGATCGGGCAAATGCATATGGTATTCTTCAGATTCTTGAGCATCAATTGACCTCGTACCAAAAATATATTCAGAGGTATTTGTAAAAAATTAGCATAAAGCACCTTAGTGACCAAATGATCTATGGGTGGGTGCTTATGATTCTAATTTTGTATTGTTGAACCGAGTTCGAATCTCACTTTTAAGTTTTACCAATGTTTTTTTTATGTTTTTGACTCGAACACCCACGACCTTTCAATACTAGATCAGCCACTGCGCGAGACTAGAGTTTGATTTCAGCTAGAGTCTTATTTCGTATTATTCAATTCATTAGTGACCAATCGAATACTATATTATCTGTAAGTAGTTCTTACTCGAGTTCAAGTTGAGAAAAACTCATACCATAACCGTTACAATTGGACTCGAGAGAAGGTCTCGAGCTTCACTTTTACTAGTCAATTTGAAACCGTTCAATCAAACTCGAAAGAAGAGGCATATCTCAAACTTCAATACTTCATCTTTAAGTGTCGATTATACTAAATCACATCGATTAAAACACGTGATAATTCGAAACTCGAAAAGTAACTTAGAAAGCGCAGCCAAAATGGAAATTTGGACCCCAAAAAAAAGTAAAACACGTCTAACGTAGTAGTTATCACGTTGGCAAGTTGCAATTATCACTTTCTCTCACTAAATATATCATTTGTTTTTTTGTATAATAAATAAAAACATGAGATATACTCATGCATGTGTTTTTATTATTTTATTTTCTAGAGAGAGAAAGTCAAAACTATATTATATTTTTCCCTAACGTTCACACACACACACTTGGCCCGCGCAAACACGTTCGATAAAATTTAATAATGGTGGAGCCATATGTATTTGAGGATGTCGATTCTGTTTACGAAAAATTATATTACATAATTAAACAAAAATATTTTTATGTATATATATTACATATTAATATTCCTTAGCTTTTAACGATATTATATTTTTTTTAATATACTTATATTATTATCTTTTAATAGAAAATTCTAACTCTGAAAACGAAAATAAATTTAGATTCACTTATTACATAGATCATAGATTTAGAGTCTTAAAATCCATAACTTATAAAATTTAATTTTGGATTCATCTCTTAGCGTACAATTTAAGAAAGTGAAATAAACTAATAATTATTATGGTAATTATATTGTACGTATAATTTTAAACATGTCATGCTGAATTAAAATAGTTACATTAAAAATCATATATATATATATTTTTAAATAGGAGTATTATTATATATGATTGATGCCTATAGCTGTAAACTATCTTTTTTTTTAAAAAAAAAAACCTTTGAAAAGTCTTATTCTTCTATTTGCGTGTTGACTTTGAAAAGCTCAATCTTCAACTCATATATATATATATATATATATGTATACCACAACCAAATCCTCTAATTTTTCAAACCAAATTCACTACTCATCTAAAGTCTCAACAAATCAAAGATTCCTCTTTTTTTTTTCTTTTTGTCATATTTACAAAATTTCTTATAAGATTGATCTCCTTCTTTGATTAAACTTGAAAATTTCCCAAAATATACAAATGGAAGAAATTCAAATACCTTCTTATTTTATTTGCCCCATTTCACTAGAGATGATGAAAGACCCTGTCACGATCTCTACAGGAATAACATATGATCGAGAAAATATTGAGAAATGGATATTCTCTGCTAAGAACAATACATGTCCAGTTACGAAACAATCTCTTATTACGGGCATAGAGTTGACCCCAAATGTTACTCTTCGACGATTAATTCAATCTTGGTGTACTATCAATGCGTCCCATGGTATTGAAAGGTTCCCTACACCAAAGCCTCCGGTTAGCAAACCACAAATAATAAAGCTCCTAAAAGAAGCGAAATTGCCTAAGATGCAAATGAAATCTCTCAAGACCCTTAGATCCATTGCTGCTGAGAATGATGCTAACAAACGTTGCATGGAATCCGCAGGGGCAATGGAGTTCTTAGCTTCTATTATTAATAATAATTCGAATGAAGTGTTTGAAGAAGAATTCATGAGTACTAAAGACGAAGCACTTAGCATCCTCTATCAACTCAAATTATCTGAAAATGGTTTGAAGTCACTCATCATGAGTGGAAATGGAGAATTTATTGAGTCATTGACACGTGTCATGCAACATGGGAGCTATGAGTCTAGGGCTTACGCGGTTATGCTAATGAAAGACATGTTCGAGGTATCAACACCAACTCTACTTCTGAGTTTGAAGCAAGAATTCTTCACACAAGTTGTTCAAGTCTTGAGGGATGAGATCTCTCAAAAGGCTACAAAAGCATCATTGCAAGTGCTAGTGCACGCGTGTCCATTTGGGAGGAACAGAGTGAAAGCAGCAGAAGCAGGAGCTATTAGGGTTTTGGTTGATCTTCTGCTCGATTCATCTGAGAAAAGGGTTTGTGAATTGATGTTAATTTTGTTAGATCAACTTTGTCAGACCGCAGAAGGAAGAGCTGAGCTATTGAATCATCCCGGAGGATTAGCCATTGTGTCCAAGAAAATACTTAGGGTTTCTAAAGTAGGGAGTGAAAGGGCAATCAAGATCTTACATTCAATCTCAAAGTTTTCATCAACACCAAGTGTTGTTCAAGAGATGTTGAGTTTGGGTGTGGTAGCAAAGCTTTGTTTGGTTCTTCAAGTTGATTGTGGAAGTAAAGCTAAGGAAAGAGCTAGAGAAATTCTCAAAATTCATGCAAAGGCATGGAGGAATTCTCCTTGTATACCTAATAATTTATTATCTTCATATCCATTTTAGGAATTAGGATGAAAAGAGACAAACAATTATTAGATAGAATAGTAAATACAAGAAAGAAAATACAGTAAATTGATTTGTGTACATAGTTTGTTTTCTTAAAAAAAAATAGGAAAATTGAAATGTGGACAAAATTGTCCTTGAAATATAATTGTTCATATACATACATCTTCACCTGTCCTACTATTTAATTTTATATTGTTTAGGTAATATACATGAATACTTAATCAAGTAATTAAATTCCTAACCAACCATAATTTATTAGACTTCCTTAGCATCCCTTATTTGACACTTTGTGTGGCCTACCATTAGAATTAATGATAATTAGTTTCAATTTATTTATTATTTATTTGGTTTTGGTTTTTGAGTGTTAGTAATTTTAAGTTAAAGATGTGTAGAATGTATTAAGATGACTTTTAATCGTGTGATCTTAAATATATCATGTGCAAAGTTAGAATTAAAGAGTTGCCAAAAAAAGAAAAAGAAACATTATCTATATTAAACGAACTAAAATGAAAAGTAATGGAGCAAAAGCATTAGGGTAGGTGACGGACGATGATAATATTTAGCAAGTTATGGAAAATCATCACCACCTACCCGAGCAAGAGTTGTGCTCACCGGTAAATACGAAGAATAGAAATTAAACTCTATGAAATCGAATCTTCTGTCATTTCTCGATAGCTCAGTGATAGAGTAATCAGTTGTTAATCGATTGATCTTCGTATGTTCAAATCCAAGGGAATCAATTGATTCCTAAATCTTTAATTCATAATTATATTTTAAATTTTTAAATTTCACTCAATGAAAGTTAAGTAATTGGATGTCAATTATGCATTCATCTAGAATTGTGTTGTGGTATAAAATCTCAATGCTACTCATTATTTAAAGAAGAAATAACAAGTGTATATCATATTTAAAAGAATCATCCTATTAAATATAAATTATCTAAATATTAAAAATGAATAGTATTTATTAGCAAAGATAAAATAGACATGATTAATAAATTATTCTGTAATAATTTTATAAACTGAATAAATATTATTGAACATTCAAAAATAGTATAGATAGTAATCAAATAAATATGAAGGGAATGAGTATTAAAAAATAAGATTCAATAGAATATGATCTAACAATTGTTGGAAAAAATATATTCTTATTCATTATCAATGATTTTTCTTAATTTGCTATAATAGTCCTTTAGCTTTTGAAGGTTTTTGACTAATTTATTGTATGAGATTTTTCCATATATATATATACTAATAAAAATGTTTTTCTTTTATAGTAAAGAAGATACAAAACATTAAAAAATGAAAAAAAAAATAACTTCTTGATCCCTTTTTTTTGTTGGGATATATAATTTAATAATATTCTTTTAAGTTTCTGCGTTCCTAATTTTATATTAAAAGAGTTTATTGGCGATACATTTAAATCGTGTGAAATATTCTGAAGAACGATGTCAACAAACATGCCTTAAGTTCAAAAATTTCCATGGTTTTCCAACAACTATATTAATTTCAATAATGCTTCAAGCTTCGAGAATTCCCACGGATTTTCACTGTTTTCCAATTTTCTATTAGTTTTGATAATACTTTCAGCTTCAAGAATTTTCGTGATTTTTCAATAACTATTGACTCCGATAATACTTTAAGCTTCGAGAATTTCCATGATATTTCAATAATTTCCAATAACTATTAATTTTAATAATACTTCAAACTTCGATGATTTTCAAACAACTATTAATTTGGATAATGTTTTGAAAATTTGTGGACATAAGTGCAACATGTCCATCAATTGAAAGAAGGGAAGCATCAAGTGGTTAAGCTTTGAATATTGTAACCAATTGGACTTTAAAATTTAACCACTAATTTCATGATCCATAAATTCTCCAAACAACTTTATAAAAATAACTACAAAATTGTGTGAACTTAGTTGACTTTTCAAATTAATTGAATTCATCATTAATTATATTGGATAATTTGACATGGAAATAGTCATTTCAACTTGTACCATTTGTTTTGTGGCTATTTTAGAAAAGGATGGCTATCTGTCAAAGTCAAAGTGTTTGTTAGAATTAACTTGTAAGTTATAATATTTATAAGGTATTTTGATTATTTTATCCTTTTTTATATCTTACGATATTATCTTTCTATTGATTGAATACTTTTTTGGCATCAACCCCCATAATAAGATGTGATTATCTTAGAAAAACAATTACTGTCAAGAGTAAAATAGGAAAAAAATAATTAATTTTATTTTAAACTTTTAAATTGTTGAATATTGAGACAATAACTTTTGTAAATCAACAAGAATAACATATATAATAGCCCCAAAACCTAATAGTCTCTTCGACTATCATCAACCAGAAGCCACTCTCCAGGGAATCCAGATCGAAAAATGTCATGATAGATAGAATATGATATATATAAGTCTATCTTTATAGAATAAAAACGCTATTCTAATAATATAAGAGATGAATTTGTAAGAAAAAAAATATAAATATAAGATATAAATCAAATGCAACAACATATAATACTACACACATAGAAATTCATCATTTCAAGAAAATAATGTTTGTCAAACACTAAAATTATTTTTATTAATTAAATACAAGTGTATTTTTCTCAATATGTCAAAAGAAAAAAATGAATACAGTATAATTAACCCTCGTTAAATTCATCAACCTAACTATATAGATCTCTCTGTAACAAATCATTCTCTATGATAATATTTTATTATAAATTAATTATTTTTTATAATCGTATTTTATTATAATAATAGAAATATGACACCGTCAAAAAAAAGTTTGATTGCCGCACAAATGTATAATCTAATGATCAATGAAGTGAGTTAAGCACTATGAGGTTTCATTAAATTCAAATTTTTGCTATTAGTAGGTGATTTCGTTTCATATGTTATAATTTTGGTGAACAGAATTACTCCATACTGATTATTGATGAAAAATTACATGTATTTTATAAAATTAATTAAGATACGTGTAAACTGACTTAAATATCCCGATTATAATAAAATAAAAACAGTTTGACTTGAATGCTTCAATTAAAACCTGGTCTTAACTACCAACTGCAACATGAACTATAAATAACCTGTTGAAAATTTCATGCAAATTTTCACTACTAAAAAAAATAAAATAATAATACGTAAGAAATAAATAAAAAGGCAAGAGAATTGGTAAAGGTCAAAATGGTGAAGAATTAGTAACTTTGTGCAAGTCCTTTATTTTTATTAAAATAAAATTCATTAAATACTTATAATTATATAATTTGAACTAAGATACTATTGTTTATTAACTTTGAGAATATTGTACAAATCTATAAATTTCAAATTTTTAATCCATCTAATATAAATGGGAGTTGATAAAGAAAATTAGACAATAACCTTCCTTCATCAGAATTATTTTCTATTAAAAATATTTTTTATACATTTAAAATGATTCTTTTGGTTTTACATTCAGTGTGTGGTGCCCGTATAAGAGCCCCGATTAAATATATATCATGCATTGCTAGTTTCATTTTGGAGGTGCACTTCTCAACATGATTTTCTTCATACCTAAGACTTAAATACGAGACATCGAATTAATAGTGGAATTATTCAACCATTATACAACAACTAATATTAATATATTTCAAATGATTTAACCTTTAAAGTTTTCTATATAGTCATCATAGATAACATTATTTTTTTAAAGGAAAAAGGATAAATATGTTCCTAAACTAGCGTAAATGCTATACATGCATATATCCTTTGTCGAAGTTTTGGAGATTGATTGTCCCCGCTGTTCAAAAAGTAGAGCATATATAACCTTTATTTTAACAAAAATATACGTGTCATAATCTTATCCACCCACCCGATATTTATTAAATATCAGATCGACGAATAAAATTGCGCCGCATGTCCCTATTTAGTCTTTAGTTAGAGTGGATGACGGTAAAAACATCGATGTTCCAAAAATATAACGGAGGATATCATTTACTATAATTTAAAGGTATATTTACCTTTTTTCTCTTTTTATAATAACATAAATTAAATATATAATATATTTTAAAATTTCATATTTAATCAAATTAATAACGTGAACAAAAAATAAAAGTAAGTTGTCTTGTCGGCAGTCTTTATTTTACACTGATAAAACACGAGTTTATTTATTATACATTAAATAAAACTAAATATACATTATTATTATTTTTATTCTTATATTTAGAAAAAGTCAAAATGTGTTCACTTTTTTTCCTACGTATACATGTAACTTGGCCTATTTGATTTGCCGTGTTTAAATTTGACTTTGAAAATCTCTTTACAATATTCTCAACTATATTATATATAACCATAAAAAGCTTCAATTTCTTCATCTACACAAAATAACAAAAAAAATATTTTCTTGTTCTTGATTTCTCCTTCTTTGATTAATTTTTAAAATTTCTCAAAATATACAAATGGAAGAAATTCAAGTACCCCCTTATTTTATTTGCCCGATTTCTCTAGAGATAATGAAAGATCCTGTCACGATCTCAACTGGGATGACATATGATCGGGAAAACATCGAGAAATGGATATTCAATGCAAAGAACAACACTTGTCCGGCTACGAAACAATCTCTTACATGCATAGAGTTGACCCCAAATGTTACTCTTCGACGATTTATCCAATCGTGGTGTACTCTCAATGAGTCACACGGTATTGAAAGGTTCCCTACACCAAAACCTCCGGTTAGCAAACCACAAATAATAAAGCTCCTAAAAGAAGCGAAATCGCCTAAATTGCAAATGAAATCTCTCAAGAGACTTAGATCCATTGCTTCTGAGAATGATGCTAACAAACGTTGCATGGAATCCGCGGGGGCAATGGAGTTCTTAGCTTCTATTATTAATAAAAATGTAAATGAAGTGTTTGATGATGAAGAGGGTTTCATGAGTATTAAAGACGAAGCGCTTAGCATCCTCTATCAACTCAAATTATCTGAAAATGGATTGAAGTCACTCATCATGAATGGAAATGGAGAATTTATTGAGTCATTGACACGTGTCATGCAACATGGGAGTTATGAGTCTAGGGCTTACGCGGTTATGCTAATGAAAGACATGTTCGAGGTATCAACACCAACTCTACTTTTGAGTTTGAAGCAAGAATTCTTCACACAAGTTGTTCAAGTCTTGAGGGATGAGATCTCTCAAAAGGCTACAAAAGCATCATTGCAAGTGCTAGTGCACGCGTGTCCATTTGGGAGGAACAGAGTGAAAGCAGCAGAAGCAGGAGCAATTAGGGTTTTGGTTGATCTTCTGCTCGATTCATCTGAGAAAAGGGTTTGTGAATTGATGCTAATTTTGTTAGATCAACTTTGTCAGACCGCAGAAGGAAGAGCTGAGCTATTGAATCATCCCGGAGGATTAGCCATTGTGTCCAAGAAAATACTTAGGGTTTCTAAAGTAGGAAGTGAAAGGGCAACCAAGATCTTATATTCAATCTCAAAGTTTTCATCAACACCAAGTGTTGTTCAAGAGATGTTGAGTTTGGGTGTGGTGGCAAAGCTTTGTTTGGTGCTTCAAGTTGATTGTGGAAGTAAAGCTAAGGAAAGAGCTAGAGAAATTCTCAAATTTCATGCAAAGGCATGGAGGAATTCTCCTTGTATACCTAATAATTTGTTATCTTCATATCCATTTTAGGAGTTAGGATGACAAGAGCAAAAATTGCCAAAGGTAGAAATAATAATTGGCTTTTGTGCACATAATTAATTCTTTTAAGAAAATAGAAGAAAAAAAAAAAGGACATAATTGTCCATATTCCATATTCAACAATGTAATTCAATTAAAGTGTTTGAGAGTTTGAAATTTAGTGACAAAATTTCTTTACGCGATGTATTGAGTATGATACACCACTTTACGTGATGCATCGGGAAGTGGGTGATGTATTGAGACGTTTGAGACATGATGTATCGAAACCCATTGAGTCATAAATGATATATTCGAAACCTAAACGTGATGTATCGAGACGTTTTGGAATGTCTCCAGATTTCACCAAATTCAAAAAATTATTATAATTTTTTAAAAAAATAGAAATAAAATATAATTATCTCTTTAACACTACGTGATTGATATAAAATTTCCATATTTAATTTTGTATTCCTAACCGACCACCCATAATCCCATATACATTGTCCTACATGCATGAAAGGTAGGTTTCCATTATTTTTATATTATATAGTTTTTCATTTTCTTAGCAGCTAGCCATATCTGACTGGATCCTGCCATGACATATTAAAAATTAGTAGTACTATTTATTCTATTTTATCAAGTAATACATATTTTTTATATACGGAATCAAGATTTTAATTTTATGTATTCTGAATCTACGAGGAGTAATATAATTGAGTTCTAATTATATCTATAGATATTTAATAAATCACTCATCACCAAAATATGTTTGAACAAAAGTTACCATTTTCGACCTAGTAGGTATTCAGACTTTTAGCTTTGATGATAATTTTTGTCAAGAAAGCATATTAACACGAATATATTATTAAGAGAAGTATTGAAAACACTTTTAAGTTTAGCATAAATTATCAGTTCTGTTTCTAAATTATTGACGGCCTTAAAAATATTCATCTACTTAACTAACTAAATACACCTTCGATTTGCCACATGACATAGCAAGTAGTCTCAAACTCTTGCGGGAACATGACTACTAATAAAAAGTCGAGAGAAGTGTCGAAACGCTCCTAAACTTAACGAAAAATTTTATGGATATATTTCACTCATGTAGGTGTATTCAAGTTCAGTTAGTCAAGTAAAGAACATTTTTAGGATTGTCACTAGTCGGAGAATGAAACGAATTATTCGTATCAAATTTAAAGATATTTTCAATATTTCAATCTGCATTATTTGAATAAATTATATTATGTTTGATCAAATAGTTATTTCTTTATAGCTCTACGAAAGAACATATTTTATATTATTTTATATATATTAATAATATTTTTATTAATATTATAATATTAATTATTATTAATTTATTTTTTGTTGTTGTTTTCCAACTAGCAAAGAAAACTGGCATTAGCTGGATATAATAAAGAGACTGGACCTCAACACATTTAATTCAATTAATTAATGAACAAAGTCTCCTCTTTTGCTTTATTTAATATATATATATATATATACATATATATAGACGCAATTGTGGAATAGAATTGACAAGTCTCTCTAAAAATATTTTTTTAAAAAAAATAAAATTAATTCATTATATTTTAGCCACATTTGTGAAGTCTATTTTTCTTACTAAGAAGATTCTTAAAATTTAATTTAGAGAAAGAAAAAAAATATTTGTATTGACGCAAAAAAAAAAAATTGTTATTATACTTTTCTTTTATTGTCCTCATTTGTTTTGGATCGACTTATTTATGATGTGAGCTATATATATATATATATATATAGACATTTAAAACTCAAAAATACATTTTCAAATCCTTTATAATATATCAAAAGGAAAACAAACAATTTAGAACTTTAATAAGATCTCCCACTTGCTTTATTTATTACTCTCTCGGTTCGGTATTATTTGTCATGGTTTTTATTTTTAGTGTCAAACTATAAAAACTTTGACTAACATGTATTTTTTCATTATACTAATATGCAAAAAATTGTAATTTATAGTATTTTTCATATAGTTTTAGAGTATTTTTTTTGTTTAAATATCGAATTAATATGATCCAATTTACCTTTAAAAATTAGTTAAATTGATTTTCGATAAACGTAACATGACAAATAATTCCGAACAAAGAGAATATGAATATAAGCCAAGACTATAACTTTTTGACTCCATATACTGATTCTTTATTAATGTTGATTTTTTATTACGTGTTATTAGGAATTTGAACTAAGAAAAAAGTGAGTAATACCTAAGTCAATTCTTATGTGCTCATTCAAAACTTGGCACTTTACTATTTAATTTTTTTAAAAAATATAAAAAATAAATGGATCATAAAATACATTGTGCAAATTTTAAATGTATTTATTGATAATCAAGTATAGTGGTCTTTATGTATTCTCTTCTAATCATAGAAAATGTCAAGATGTATAAATTAAAGTTTAACCAATAAAAAGACTTTTTATTATTTAATTATGAAATTTTGTTCATCGCTAATTACTCGTCGGAGTGTGATTAAGTCCAAAAATAAGCCAAAATGGTCCAAGTTTAGATAATCACATAGTATATACTCCATCCAAGGGTCAAATTTATCAAATAAAAAGACTTTTTATTATTTAATTATGAAATTTTGTTCATCGCTAATTGCTCGTCGGAGTGTGATTAAGTCCAAAAATAAGCCAAAATGGTCCAAGTTTAGATAATCACATAGTATATACTCCATCCAAGGGTCAAATTTATCAAATAAAAAGACTTTTTATTATTTAATTATGAAATTTTGTTCATCGCTAATTGCTCGTCGGAGTGTGATTAAGTCCAAAAATAAGCCAAAATGGTCCAAGTTTAGATAATCACATAGTATATACTCCATCCAAGGGTCAAATTTATCAAATAATGATGGCTTTAATATATTTGATTAGAGAAGTCAATTAAGTTCATATACAAACATATATGTGGCTAATATTTGAAGTCGAATAAATTGCATTCAAACAACAACTATTTTTTTTCGTTCGGTGTACAGTATCTATATTAGATTCTAATTAAATTTAAAGTTGTGACAAAAATTTTGATATTTGGGAAGCGGCGTAGTCATATGGTGGTCAGAGTGTCCAATTCATTGAAAAAAATATTGTGTATACAAATAAAATGATACACAAAATGATTAAATAATATACTTTGGACACACTTAACACAACAAGATACTATAGCGTTGTTCAAATTTATCTAATAGACCTTTATATTAAATTTATTTTAATAAATTGAGAGAAATTTATTCCTGTCTTAAACTAAATCTATTAGAGTTATATTAATCTTTATGACTGCATTATTAGACATACTTCGCTATCATATATACTATTATTATGTATACTTAATATTACATATTTTATCACTAATTAAGAGTTTTCTAACATATATTGAGAAAAATACACTTAGATACACGTATTTTTGCTACCAAATACACTGAAATAGTGTGAGAGGCGAGCGAGATGGGGAGGGAGGTGAGCGAGATTTTGTTTTGTTACCATATACACGCGAATCACACCAGATTCATATATATATGTATGTGTCTGGTTTGATTTGCATATATCTGGGATATCATATACATAGAAAAGTGGCGAGCGAGATGGGAGAGAGGCGATCGATATTTTGTTGTGTTCTCAGATTCATGTGAATCCACCTGGATACAATGTAGTTGGAACAAATTTGGCCCCACGTATCTTGATATTTTACGTATCTGAACGTATTTGGATGCACCAAAATATGATAAGATTAAGATACATAATACTGTAAACTTGAGTGTATCTAAGCAATTAGCTCCTAAATCGATGAGATTTATGTAAGTTCGTATATATCCAAATTCTTAATTCCTTCTATATCATTAAAAGAAATGACAAAATAAATAAATAGAAAACATTATTATAGACATCAAGAAAGAGCCTAAAATATGAGATGCTAAGAAAGTCTAATAAATAATGGAAAATCACTTTCCATGTGAAGCTATGAATATAATATAGGTGGTTAGTTAGGAATTTAAATACGTGAATAAATATATTCATGTAAATTACCTACTTTTTTTTAATATATAAAATAACTCTAAAGAACATAAAATTAAATATCTTCTTTTAATTTCTTATATTGGATATTTTTTATTTCTCATATTTCCCTTCTTTCTTTTTTTTTTTTTTTTTGATAAAACACTTTCTTGATGAATATAAATGAATCAAAGAGTTGAAGATGGATATATGTATGAACAATTAAATTCATGGACAATTTTGTCCATTTTTTTCTCTATTTTTTCAAAAATTATAAATTATGTACAATTAAATAAATCCACTACTTTTGTTCTTTTTCCTTTGTTCTATTTCTACCTAAAACAATTTTTGCTCTTTTTCATCCTAATTCCTAAAATGGATATGAAGATAACAAATTATTAGGTATACAAGGAGAATTCCTCCATGCCTTTGCATGAATTTTGAGAATTTCTCTAGCTCTTTCCTTAGCTTTACTTCCACAATCAACTTGAAGAACCAAACAAAGCTTTGCTACCACACCCAAACTCAACATCTCTTGAACAACACTTGGTGTTGATGAAAACTTTGAGATTGAATGTAAGATCTTGATTGCCCTTTCACTCCCTACTTTAGAAACCCTAAGTATTTTCTTGGACACAATGGCTAATCCTCCGGGGTGATTCAATAGCTCAGCTCTCCCTTCTGCGCTGTGGCAAAGTTGATCTAGTAAAATTAACATCAATTCACAAACCCTTTTCTCAGATGAATCGAGCAGAAGATCAACCAAAACCCTAATAGCTCCTGCTTCTGCTGCTTTCACTCTGTTCCTCCCAAATGGACACGCGTGCACTAGCACTTGCAATGATGCATTTTTAGCCTTTTGAGAGATCTCATCCCTCAAGACTTGAACAACTTGTGTGAAGAATTCTTGCTTCAAACTCAAAAGTGGAGTTGGTGTGGATACTTCGAACATGTCTTTCATTAGCATAACTGCGTAAGCCCTAGATTCATAGCTCCCATGTTGCATGACACGTGTCAATGACTCAATAAATCCTCCATTTCCACTCATGATGAGTGACTTCAATCCATTTTCAGATAATTTGAGTTGATAGAGGATGCTAAGTGCTTCGTCTTTAGTACTCATGAAACCCTTTTCTTCTTCAAACACTTCATTCGAATTATTATTAATAATAGAAGCTAAGAACTCCATTGCCCCAGCGGATTCCATGCAACGTTTGTTAGCATCATTCTCAGAAGCTATGGATCTAAGTCTCTTGAGAGATTTCATTTGCAATTTAGGCGATTTCGCTTCTTTTAGGAGCTTTATTATTTGTGGTTTGCTAATCGGAGGTTTTGGTGTAGGGAACCTTTCAATACCATGTGACTCATTGAGAGTACACCACGATTGGATAAATCGTCGAAGAGTAACATTTGGGGTCAACTCTATGCATGTAAGAGATTGTTTCGTAGCCGGACAAGTGTTGTTCTTTGCAGAGAATATCCATTTCTCGATGTTTTCCCGATCATATGTTATCCCAGTTGAGATCGTGACAGGATCTTTCATCATTTCCAATGAAATCGGACAAATAAAATAAGGAGGTATTTGAATTTCTTCCATTTGTATATTTTGGAAAATTTCAAGATTAATCATAGAAGGAGATCAATCTTATAAGAAATTTTGCAAATATGACAAAAAAAATTAGAGGAATCTTTGATTTGTTGAGACTTTAGATGAGTAGTGAATTTGGTTTGAAAAATTAGAGGATTTGGTTGTGGGTTATATATGAGTTGGAGATTTGAGTTTTTCAAAGTCAAAACACGCCAATAGGCAATAGGAGAAGACTTTTCAAAGGGTATTAATTAATTATACGATTTAAATACTCGATCCGTTTATTTTTTATTTTTCCAGTTTAGACTTTACCTATCCTCGACGAAAATATGTTAATTGATGCTTAGTCTTAAGTTTGGAAAAATAACTATTTTAATGGTAAGAATATAATATTATATGCTAATAAGTGAAAGTGTATTGCTTAGTATAGCGAACAAATAAAAAATAACGAATAGAACAATTAAAAAGATAAATTATTTAGGTGGCCTATGTTAAATTAACACATACCTGAAAAAAACTTTAATCAAAGGTGTAGCCAAACTCTAAATTTATCTTCAATTACAAATTCATGTAATAAAATAAAATATTAATTTTTAATATAGCGAACAAATAAATTAAAACGGAGAAAATATTACTAACTTAAAATGGGTAGTCAAACTCTAAATTTATGTGTATTTTCGGTGGCCTAAATGTGTGTACCTAAAGAGAGAAAAAAAACAGCTCACTTTTGACTCTCTCTCTCTAGAAGTTATAAAAACACATGAATGTACCATTTTTATTTATTAGTGAGAGAAAGGAACAGTTGACATTTATGTGATATATTTTAAATAAATAATTAGCTCAAATAAATTTAGAGTTATAGCTATATATCTAACACTCACCTTGTATTTTTAATTAATTCAACCTTTTAATATATCTAGTTTAATATTGCTTGTCATATTATGTCACATATTTGCAAATTTTTTATCAAATTAAGTCATTATATAAAGCAATTTATCAAAATAATACGTTTTTAAAAAAATTTACAAAACTAGTATAAACGTATTTCACAGTAATATTTTATGATATATTTCATTTTTTAAAAACTGACAGCGTTAGGTTGATATACGTTACTATAAGTAACGTTTTACTATTAAAACGTTAATGTGAATAACGTTTTAGGAGTAAAACGTTACTGTACAGTAACATTTTAGTAGTAAAACGTTAATGTGGGTAACATAAATCAACCTAACGCCTTCAGCTTTTAAAAAATGAAATATACCCTAAAACGTTACTGTGAAATACGTTTATACTAATTTTGTAAAAAAATTTAAAAATATATTATTTTGATAAATTGTTTTATATAATGACTTAGTTTGTCAAAACCTCACTTCACTTGCCTATTCAAGTTAATCTCAGACTATGTATCAATTAAACAAGGTCAAATAATACAATTGTAACAGTTTAAGAGTATATTACTTTATTTAATGCGAGTTAACAGAATTTGGATTTCGGATACATGAATATGACATATTAGGTGTAATTTGTTGCAAATACATTGTATCTTAGTGAGTTTTCATATATCGATGGACTCTATGGCCTCTCTTCTATCTCGCTCCCTCTCACCCTCTCTCTCTAACCTCTCTCCATATGCATTTGTATTTCAGAATGTATTTGGATATTTTAGATATACTGTATCCAAGTGAATTAACATATATCGTCTCACTCTCTTGCCTCTCTGCTATATCGCTCCCTCTCTCCTATCTCACTTGTCTCTTTCCCTCTCTCGCTAGCCTCTCTCTATGTATTTAATTTGTATTTCAGTATGTATCTGGAATGTATGTAGGTATCCTAGGTACATGTATATTGTGAATCGCAATGTATCTAAGATACATAGATTATCTCGCTCGCTTCCCTCATATCTCGTTCTCGCCTCCCTCTTTCTCTCGCTCACCGCTCTCATTATTTCAGTGTATCTAGTAGCAATTAAAAATACACGTATCTGATATGAAATTATTAGTTAGTGAGATAATGCACAATCATTTCAAACTATAAGAAGAATTAGTAAATTGAATTAAAATATTTGTATACTTAGATAGTTTTGCAATAGAATAAATATTAACAAGAACACATTCAAATTTTATGTAAAATAATTAAGATATGTATAATATATAGATAACCGTTTTAACTTGGTCTCGGGTGTTATCTATGCGCTTAAAATTTTCGGAGTACACAAATAGACATTTAAATTTATATAAAATCGAATAAATAGACACATATTTTATCGACATTTCATATGAGATATATTCAAAATAATTTGTATTATGCCACATATCATAAAAAAAACACCACTACTATATTAGAGATTACTTATAAGACTGACACATTCTTTTATATTATTCTTTGAAATTTCTGAAAAATTCAAAATCATCATATTAGTGGCTTAGATATAAAGTTCAACAATCTTCAAAGTTCACATAATTATCAATATTTATTTCCTTTCATTGGGACTAGTTGCACTCATATCACTATCACAAAATTTTTATAACTTCTAGTAAAGTTCAAAAAAAATTAATTGGAGCTGATTATTTTGAATGTTAATGTGGTTTTTTAGATATAGTGAAAAGTCTAATACCTGGTTCTCACCAAAGAGTGTGCAAAGACACAGAATGCTAGTTTTTGACTATATGCATGTATATAGTATATTAGTATTCACAATATTTACTATTAATGGTAGTTTCGTCAAGTTCTGGAATAACACTAAAATTATCTGTGTGTAATTTATAGTTTACAAATAGTAATATGAAATTTCTTACGAATGATTGTATTTATATTTAAGAATAGACTGTCTATATTACAGATGTCCTTTTATCGGACTTTACGCTAATGTGGGATGCAATAGACTTCTTAGTGAAATCATATATATCAAAAATTTCCTCTCTATACTTGCTATTGGAGATACAAAAATAAGAGGGGAATCAAAAAGTTGAATATATGGATATGAACAATTAAATTTATTGGACTATTTTGTCAAAATTTTTTTCTATTTTCTCAAAAGAATAAATTATGTACACAATGATAATCCACTACTACTAAACAATTTTTACATTTTTTTAATCCTAATTCCTACAATGGGTATGAAGATAATAAATTATTAGATATACAAGGAGAATTCCTCCATGCCTTTGCATGAAATTTGAGAATTTCTCTAGCTCTTTCCTTAGCTTTACTTCCACAATCAACTTGAAGCACCAAACAAAGCTTTGTTACCACACCCAAACTCAACATCTCTTGAACAACACTTGGTGTTGATGAAAACTTTGAGATTGAATGTAAGATCTTGATTGCCCTTTCACTCCCTACTTTAGAAACCCTAAGTATTTTCTTGGACACAATGGCTAATCCTCCGGGATGATTCAATAGCTCAGCTCTCCCTTCTGCGCTCTGACAAAGTTGATCTAGTAAAATTAACATCAATTCACAAACTCTTTTCTCAGATGAATCGAGCAGAAGATTAACCAAAACCCTAATTGCTCCTGCTTCTGCTGCTTTCACTCTGTTCCTCCCAAATGGACACGCGTGCACTAGCACTTGCAATGATGCTTTTTTAGCCTTTTGAGAGATCTCATCCCTCAAGACTTGAACAACTTGTGTGAAGAATTCTTGCTTCAAACTCAAAAGTGGAGTTGGTGTGGATACTTCGAACATGTCATTCATTAGCATAACCGCGTAAGCCCTAGATTCATAGCTCCCATGTTGCATGACGCGTGTCAATGACTCGATGAATTCACCATTTCCACTCATGATGAGTGACTTCAGTCCATTTTCAGATAATTTGAGTTGATAGAGAATGCTAAGTGCTTCGTCTTTAGTACTCATGAAACCCTCTTCTTCTTCAAACACTTCACTCGAATTATTATTAATAATAGAAGCTAAGAACTCCATTGCCCCCGCGGATTCCATGCAACGTTTGTTAGCATCATTCTCAGAAGCAATGGATCTAAGGGTCTTGAGAGATTTCATTTGCATCATAGGCGATTTCGCTTCTTTTAGGAGCTTTATTATTCGTGGTTTGCTAATCGGAGGCTTTGGTGTAGGGAACCTTTCGATACCATGGGAGGCATTGATAGTACACCATGATTGGATCAATCGTCGAAGAGTAACATTTGGGGTCAACTCTATGCCCGTAATAAGAGATTGTTTCGTAACTGGACATGTGTTGTTCTTAGCAGAAAATATCCATTTCTCGATATTTTCACGATCGTACGTTATTCCAGTTGAGATCGTGACAGGATCTTTCATAATCTCTAGTGAAATTGGACAAATAAAATAAGGAGGTATTTGAATTTCTTCCATTTGTATTTTTTTTTTGAGAAGTTACAAATATGAAGATTTGTTGAGACTTTAGATGAGTATTTGGTTTGGAAAATTAGAGGATTTGTTTGTGGTTATATATACTATATAGTTGGAGAATAGTAAGAAATATTCAAAAGTAAAAAACACGGCAAAATATGAAATTTATTATTTAAAAAAAAAAGATGGAATAAAACTTTATAATAACTTTACCAAGTCTATCTATTAATATGTGTATTTTTTGTGGCCTAAATGTGTGTACATATGGAAAAAAATAGTACACTTTTGACTTTCTCTCTCTAAAAGTATTTAAATCACATTTTCAATTTTCTTCTCTTTCTAACTCGTGCTTTTAATTTTATATATATANTCAACCAATTGTTTTGCTTGGCTTTTTTAAGTACATTGAACATGAATGAATGTTTTTCGAGTTTGAGTTATATATATTGTCAGTTTAATAATCGAGGGTTTTATATTTAGATAATTTAAATAGTACTAATAAGTTAGTTTAAATAATCGATAATTTAAAAAATTTAAATTTTTTCTTTTTTGAAAATTGTTTTATCAAAGTTTATATTAGCATGTTGATGATAAAGATCGCGCTCAATCCTTATCTTACTCATTCACTCAACAACATAAATTAACTTATTAAATAGGAAAAAATTAATTGTTCAAGTTCAGATAACCAGATTAATATTCATTCCTTTTTCATCTTATACGAGACTCTTCAGCATTCTACCTAACACTTAAAATAAGATATATAATTTGATGTATGAACAATTTAGTATAGGGCTCACTAATGATAAATAATAGTAATTAAGATGGATTCTAAATCACGAGGACTCTAATACCTGTATAATCAGTATAATTTATGTATATCGATTATGAACAATTTAATATAGGGCTCACTAACGATAAATAATAGTAATTAAGATGGATTCTAAATCACGAGGACTCTAATACCTATATAATCAGTATAATTTATGTATATCGATTAGAAATAGTAAAAGTAAACGATAAATTTAATTGTTTTAGTCAGACCTACTTCTAATTATACTGAAATTTAAAATTATTTGCATGTGGGAATATAGTTGAACAATTAATATATTATGATCTAATTAGTGGCTTGACTTTTTGTCACCGTCATTTACAAATTGTTTGGTCTTACCAAATTAAGTTGAACTAAATTTTCAAATAGATTAAATCTTCTCTATTCTTGGAATATAGGTACAATATGAAGATATAGTTAGGTTGTATTTTTTTAAAAAAATAAAAATAAACTTGTCTATTCGAATCGAATTTTCGCGTTTTGCACAAATTTTAAAGAAAAATATTCGTTTATCAGATATTTTCTTTATAAAAGTAAAAGAATTCTATACATTCTATCACAATCTTTTAACTGTAATTTATTCTCTTTTGTTGGCTATTATATTTAATTCTCTTTGTTTTGGATTTTGTAAAAAAAATTCCTTTCAAGTAACTTTATTATTATTTGCCTTATGGTTATTTACCATTTTTGATGTAATTAACTTTTATGAAATTGTACTTGCAAAAAATAATAATAATCCATTGTTTTGTCAAGAATATGATTGTTGTCTAGGAGAGTTTTCTTGGATCATGAAATATTTCTTGGATCATGTGTTATCATAAAATATTTTAAAATATATGCATTAATTACTATGAAATGAATTTAAATCAAGTAAAAATAATTTAACTTTAATGTTTTAATTATTTGCCTAAAATAACAATTATCAGTCCAATATTCAGTCATTATACCCTATGGTTGGCTTAATCATATGAAATTTAAAAAAAACTGTCATAATTAAAGATATTTTTGGAACTTTGCAAGTATATCACCAATTTAAAAGGAATGACAAGAAATAGAACTTAGAGTTCGAGATTTATTGAACTTAATCAGATCATCGATATATAGGATTGGGACAATACTATATCGTTTTAAAAAGAAATGTCCCATCACACATCATCGTAGATATATATGATGAGAGATCGATAGATATTTCGAGATAGAAAATAATATATTATATAAAAAACTAAGTAGCTTATTGAAAGTGGAAAGTATACTTTTTGTATGTGTTCTCTTTAATTTCTTTTTTTCTTTTTATGTTTTAACTACATGTTCAATCAATCACTGTTATATAAAATAAATAACGGATTAATATATCATACATTAAAAAAAACAAGCATGCAAAAAAAAAAAAAACTAAGTGAAAGGGAGGTTTAAAAATACATTCCAAATGTGAAAATCACCAAAAAAAAATAAAATGCAACATTTATAAACTCTTATGTATATTGAAGTGTTTGTTTCACCAATATATTACAAATTCAGTAAGTATTATATATTATTATTCAGAAAAATATTTTCACCTTTTCTGTACACATGCACTATATTATACATCCAATGTGAAAATTGCATAAAAATAAAGTAATATATGAACCTTATGATATTTGATTTCAAGGCCTAAAAATATTTCCAAAATTGGACAAGTTGAAAAGGCTCTCATCATTTGCAATATTCGCGCTATGATCATGACTCAGATCTTCTTTTGCTAATTCTGACTCTGGCTCTGGTCGTTCGGATGATAAATTATGACTTGTACTTAGAATATCATTAGGAAATACCATATCATGATGACCATGTGCATTATTAGACCATATTATATCTTCACAAGGCAATGGAGGTAGCTCCATAAGATTGTTACCTAATTGATCATGGTTGATAATATTATTGACATCCACATTATTCATATTTGTATAGTGATCATCATGAACATCACTATGATTCATAATATCTTGCTTCTCATCATGAATCCCACTAAAATAAACACCATCACCAATGAATCGCGATTCTTGACCTAAATTGCTCGTCATGAACTCCATGTGATCTATCATAGTTGAAAACTCAAATGATGGAGCGACTAGTACTCCTTCTTGATTAGGCAATAATAAATCATCAGATAGTTCAAGATTCTGATGATTCTCCGATTGTGATGGCTTGGAATTATCACTACTATTCAAGAAATTTGAATAGACTAAAGCAAGATCAATAGTTGGACCATGATGATGATCCAATGAATTAGTACTATTGGATTGATTATGATGATCAATATTAGTATGATTTAAAGAAACCCCATGTCCCAAATTTCTTGAAATAAGACCATGTTGATGAATTGTACTAGAAGAAGACTTACCTCTTCTACTTTTTCTGCATCCACCACCAATTGGAACATTCCTTAAAGAACCACCTTTAGTCCAATACCTTCTACAACCTTTGCAAAAATACCTAGGTTGTGTCAAACTATAGTTGTTGTAGTAACAAAATTTTGTGTTTGTTGAACCACAACGTGGACATGTTGGTACTAACTCAACATTTGATTTCCATATCCCTCTTTCCATCTAATGTTAACACAAAGATTGTTGTTGTTGTTGTTGTTGTTGATTCAAGAACTTGTTCCTTTTGAATATTAACATACATCTCCCTTTGAAGCTACAAGCAAATGAAGTTAAAAATCTTGACCATCTGACTATATTCTCTTTGAAATATATATATACATACACTCTAACTCTAGCCTTTTCAATGATGTAGTTCGACTCGGCTCAAAGTTCGAGAAATGAATTAATAAGGATTTTTGAAACTTCTGATCTTAAACAAATCCTGATAATTTATAGTTATGTGATTTAAGATTTTTCTAAACTTGTTATATTAAATATATCAAAACATAGAAGTTTCTCATTAAGGGTAAAACAAGAAATTCTCGTTAAGGATAAAACAAGAAATTTTAATATAGGTAAAGTCAGAATTTAAATTTTACAGCTATATTTGGTGGTTGAAAATTACTTGGGAATTGCTTGGAGATTACATTATTTAGATTTTGCTTCTAGTTTTGAACAAATTATTTTAATAAATTATATATTATTGATAAGCATTGGAGAGAGGAATATTGTGCATGATCCAAGAAGCCCATGATCCAAGACAAAAGTACCCAATTTGAGGTTTTATTTTTTAATTTTTTAATTAGGTTTAGTGACATTCCTAATTTCTCATCACACGAGTGTACAAATGAATAATTACACTTTATCTTATAAAAGTACTATACTTACTTCTCAATTAAAAAATATATATTAAAAATAATATATTTTTAAAGAATTCATTTAAAGTTTACAATAATTTTAGAGGATTTGAGCAATATAATTTATCACTTTTCTCTGTTCATATCATTAGTAATATATAATATTATTTTCGTAATTTTTTATCCTACAATTTTGATTACTATATGTCGTTGTTTATATTTTGATTATCACATTATTAGGTATTGTTAATATTAATCCTTGTTCCATATGTTATGTAGTGTTTTTCCTATTATTTGGTATGTTTATAACTCCTATTATTGTCCTATGCATTATCTGACCTGAGGTTTTTTTCTTTTCGAAAACAGTTTCTCTATCTTCATGAGTTAAAAGTAAAATTAGTATCTTTAACCTAAAAAAATTACACCCAATATATTATTATTATCGATACTTTATTATTATGTTATCAAATTTCTGCCTTTTTACCACTTTACTGTCAGTGTATATGGCAAGGGTAGGTGAGGAAGGGGGGGTGGGTT
>NC_028637.1:1802223-1837224 GCF_001406875.1 Solanum pennellii | reverse complement strand
GGCTCAAATTATATAAGTCCATTTTTCCATAATAGTATTTCAAAATTTTCTTATTTGAGAATCATTAGTCCAAAGTATAAAATTAAATGAACATTAATCAATCTAAACTTAGAAATTCTATTATTTGTGATATCTCAGTATTCGTATAATGTGAAAATCTCATGTGTAATTATAGCGATGTGTTCATCAATACAATTATATTATCTAAAGAAGCGGAATTAATGTTAACTAATATACGTGCACTAGATCACATTTCTTTTTTATACTCTGAATATTCATAAAATTAACTAAGACGAAATTAAGATTTAAAGTTTGTAATTTTAAATTCGTCATTGAACACATAGCTCATTTTAGTTATTGATTTGCAATTACATATATATACACATACTCAATCATACAAATACGAGATTTATGCAAAAATTTATATATACGAAATTTATCTGAACTCGTATCTAATATGTTGTATCACATCGACACACACCTCTATGAATATAATTTCCAAAGTCATTAAAAAATAAAAAAAGAAGTTTGGGTTAGGGGGATAATTACAATTAGATGTTCACTAATTATCCAACATGTACTTGGGCATTGATGGCAACAATTACATTAGAATATCAAATTGATGAAACATTTTATCAACATGCAGCTAGCAATTAAATTCCCAAGATATATATATATATATATATATATATATTCGGTGCATAAAATATTTTGTATTAGAAGAATTCAGAAAAAGACGTCACTCCAAGAGATCATGTGATATAAATAATTTATTCTAATATAAGCATAAGTGACTGTTTTAACGAGTCCGGAGCCTAAAGGGTATAAAATATTAACAAAAATTCCAAAATGGTATATAAAATTTTATATTAACAAACGGCAAAATCGCTGGAACAACAACAATTTCCTCCGTGGAAAAAAGATTTTACAAATGTGATTTTTTTTTAAAAAAATCGTTTTTTTTAAAAAAAAATATTTTTTTGAAACAAAATCGCTGCCTAGACCGCGATTTTCTTAATAAAAATTTTTTTTCAACAAATTGCTGCCTAGGCCAGCGATTTTCTTGAAAAAATTTCTTTTTAAAAAAAATAACATTTTACAAAATCGCTGCAGTAGCGATTTTGCTTTTTCCAGCGGAGGAAATTGCTGTTGTTTCAGCGATTTGCCGTTTTTAGTTAATATAAAATTTTATATACCATTTTAAAATTTTTGTTAATATTTTATACCCTTTAAGCTTCGAACTCCTATTTTAACGGCTTAAATTCATAATATATAAATTATGTAGAAATAATTTTATTTTTACTCCAAAATTCTTTGATCAAGAACTTAATGGAGAAAAAAAATCCAGCTGCAAACTTATGAGACAAAACTTGTTGCAATTATTTGATCTTTGGGATTAGTTATTTTGAAGCTTGATATATGCCTAAACATTAGGGAATTATAATCCCGTACACTTTTACTTGTTCAGTTTGAAAAAGTTTTAAAAATTATTTATTATTTTATATTTATTCTATTTTTATTATTAAGTATTTTTTATTTTATTATTTATTTTTAGTATTTAAATGACTTAAAATAATTAGAAATAATATAAAAATATTATTAATTTTTCAGAATTGTGTCACATCAAAGTGTGTTTAAAGAGTGTAACTAATTTTAGTTTGGTTTGCGTAGAGGACCAACTATTTCAAAGTTTAGACATATATTTTTTTTAATTTGTTTTCTATAGTTATTTTGAGTTTGATTAATACAAATTTATTCGTAAAAATATCATTTTAGGGGATAAAACGTTCTCTATTAAAATTAATTGTCTTCAATACTCAAAGTCGAAATTCTCATTAAATGAAGATGGTGGTGTCAATTGCTTGAATTATAATTGCCTAATTAATAATCAGGGGTTTTGCGGATATGCTCCGACACTCTTAATCAAAAGTCACAGATTGATCACAAAAAAAGAAAAATAAATTATATATATATATATATATATGTGTGTGTGTGTGTGTGTGTGTGAAGTCTTCCCTTTAATATGTCATATGACTAATTAAAATCTCAAATCGGATACTAAACACTTAGATGAGAAATCCGAAGATAGAAAAATGACTAAATTTTTTTTTTCTTAAACTCCGTTTTAATCTTATAAATTCACAGAAATTAAAACGGTGACATGTTTTTTTTTAAAAAAAAATAATAATTAAAAACACTTAAATTTTTTTAATTTATTTATTTTTAGAACCCAAGCTTTGTGTCCCTAAAAGCTACTTGTAGTTTTCAAGGAGTTTGCTCCCTTCTCAACCAATCACGTTTCTCCACGTGTCACAAACACCCGACACCTCTTCTTCGCCGCCGGGAATGTTAAAGTCTTATAATTCCGTCAACCTTAACGGCCCTTCTCCATGTGCTCTTTTGGCACAATTCCCCATAAAAATAAAAATAAAAAAATATACCAATAATATCGATTACAATTTATGTGACATTATTTTTTTATTTGTCAATTTTAAAAAAAGAAAAAATTATATTTAGAAACGTAATTTATTAGCTTTAGTCTCAATTTTCAGGGGCAGAGTTAGAAGATTACGTATTGGTAGATCTATTAAACTCACTACGTAACTTTAGTCTACATTCTCCTTTTGTATTAAGAAGTTTACTAAATACGTTTTCTCGTTTAAAAAAAATTGAAATTTAAAATCTGATTAATAACCAACACATGATATCGCTATCCTAGAAATCAGAATAAGAAAATTCAAATAATGGCTCTATCACGTTTAGACTTCTCATTTTACCCTTGATCACGAGAAGCTTTTATCTTAGTGTTTATGACATGTTCGATACTATAAGTTTTAAAAGTCTTATTAATCACATAACTATACGTTACGATATATGTAAGATCAAAAGTTTCAAAAATTCTCATTTCTGCCTTCAACTATTTTTGAGTCGCGTGAGCTAGTCAAATTATATCACGTAAATTAAAAAGGGCGAATATATATAAATATATAGTCATATGGACAAGATTTTGTAACTTCAAGGGAGATGTATGTTATTATTCAAAAGAAGCAAGTTTTTGATCAAGAAACACAACATCAACAACAACAACAATCTTTGTGTTAACATTAGATGGAAAGAGGGATATGGAAATCAAATGTTGAGTTAGTACCAACATGTCCACGTTGTGGTTCAACAAACACAAAATTTTGTTACTACAACAACTATAGTTTGACACAACCTAGGTATTTTTGCAAAGGTTGTAGAAGGTATTGGACTAAAGGTGGTTCTTTAAGGAATGTTCCAATTGGTGGTGGATGCAGAAAAAGTAGAAGAGGTAAGTCTTCTTCTAGTACAATTCATCAACATGGTCTTATTTCAAGNTTTCTTCTAGTATAATTCATCAACATGGTCTTATTTCAAGGAATTTGGGATATGGGGTTTGTTTAAATCATACTAATATTGATCATCATAATCAATCCAATAGTATTAATTCATTGGATCATCATCATGGTCCAACTATTGATCTTGCTTTAGTCTATTCAAATTTCTTGAATAGTAGTGATAGTTCCAAGTCATCACAATCGGAGAATCATCAGAATCTTGAACTATCTGATGATTTATTGTTGTCTAATCAAGAAGGAGTACTAGTCGCTCCATCATTTGAGTTTTCAACCATGATAGATCACATGGGGTTCATGACTAGCAATTTAGGTCAAGAATCGCGATTCATTGGTGATGGTGTTTATTTTAGTGGAATTCATGATGAGAAGCAAAATATAATAAATCATAGTGATATTCACGATGATCGTTATAGAAATATGAATATTATCAACCATGATCAATTAGGCAACAATTATATGGGGCTACCTCCATTGCCTAGAGATCAAGAGATGATATCGTGTAATTTACATGACCACCATGATCATATGATATTTCCTAATGATATTCTAAATACAAGTCATAAGTCATCAGCCGAAGGACTAGAGCTAGAGCCAAAGCCAAAACTAGAACCAGAACCAATGCCAGACTGTCAGAGCCAGAATTAACAGTAGAAGATTCTAATCGTGATTATAGCGTGAATAATGCAAATGATGGGAGCTTTTTCAACTTTTGTTGCAAGTCTTATATATATATATACTATTGCATGTATAGGAAAAGGTGAAAACATATTTCTCAAGAATAATATAATATATACACCAACTGAATTTGTAATATATATTGGTGAAGATTGAATTAAGCACTTTCATTTGTATTAGTGTGTTATTAGTAGATGAAATGTGTTCAGTATAGTGTATTAGAGTAGAACAATAGTTAACAATAGTAGCTTTCATAGTGGCACTACTAAAAACACTAATTTCCAATTAAAAAATATTTATTGATTATTTTTATCGATATTTTAATTGAATCGATAATCGAAGAAAAAAGTAGTAGTATTCTCACTGAGAAAAATTAGGAAGCTTTCTAATATTTTAGTGAGAATTTATTTTCACCATGTGATTTCCTAATGAGTTGGTTTGATGAGAAATGAATGGCAAAAACTGTGTTTTTACATTTTACCATATATAGGTCGAGTTATGAGATCTAAAGTACAAATACTTAGCATCGTAAATTAAAAAAATCAAATGATAATACATACAAATCCGTTGATCCATCGATGTTGAAAAATGATTTGCATTAAAATAAAAAACGAAATTCAACGTTATCTTTAATCGAAACTTCTTTCACCTTAAACTACCCCGATTCTATTCCTTCTCTTGTCGCGACTAGTCTCTTCGTAGTAGGAATATCGAGAGGGGTGGGGCGGAGTGGAAACTCTTTTGCAAGACGAAACGATATAATTGTGAAAATCAGTTCAAAACGCTAACTTCACAAAAACAGCGATAAAAATTTGCGTACGTTTTATCTTCTTCAAACACTCGTTACAAAAATAACCATATTTGATACGAGACCAAGAAAACATTTTCTAAAAACTTAAACAATTTATTACTTATTTTTTTATATTCGATATCGAAAATTAAAATATATATATATATATATATATTGCCCTATGAAAAGTTTGTATATATCCTAAAGTATTAGGAAAAAAAAGAAGTCCACCGCCATTGCCATAGCCACAATGAAACTCAGAATCAGATGCTTTGAAACCAAAGAAACCATTAAAATCGATGTAGAATCTTCATCTTGCACTCTTCAAGAACTCAAAAATCGAATTTCTCAAGCATTTCCATCATCATCAATACCAAATTCGATTCATCTTTCTCTCAATCGAAAGGATGAACTTCAATTTTCTGAAGAAGATACGCTTCAATCGATTGGAATTACCTCAGGTGATCTCATCTTCTTCACTCAAAATCCAATTGGGTTTTCAATTTCAACCGAAACCCATATCCCCAAATCGAAAAATTCAGACACCCAAATCGTCAAAGAATCTGAAACTGTGAAAAAATCGGATACCCAAATCGTCAAAGAAGCTGAAGCAGTGAAAAAATCGGACACCCAAATCGATCAATCGGAACCCCACGAAACGAAAACTCAACCTGGGGGTGAGGAAATGGAGGAGGAGTTTATGGAGGTAGATGATAATGGAGATTACAGTGATGTGAAGTTTACGAAATCGTTTTCTGTACCTGGGTTTTTGAGGAAAGTGTTTACAGAGGAGCTAAAAGATGACGATGGTGGACGAGAGCATAAGCTGTTGGTGGTTGCTGTTCATGCTGTTTTTGTAGAATCTGGGTTTGTTCTTCTTGATCCTAATACTTTAACTGAGGTTAATGTATCTCAATTTATGAATTATTGGTGTTTGGGATATCGAAAGACATTGTTTTACACTTTGCCTGAGGTAATTGATCATGTTAAAGGAGATAACTGTAATGTGATTCATTGTATTGAGTTAAAGTTTCAGTCTTTAGGGAAGTTCTTTATTGCTCATGGGTCGTTATCCGGTGGGGGGAAGGGATCCACGTTTAGAGTAACGTTAAACGAAGATCAATTGGTTCCGTTTTTGAATGTTGTATGGGCTAATTGTGGATTGAATGAGGTGGTAGATGGAGATTTTGGAGAGAAGGAAGTGTTTGTGTTTTGGAGGAATGTTAAGGATGGGCTTGTATTGCCATTGTTGATTGATTTGTGTGAAAAGTCTGGTTTGGTGCTTCCACCGTGCTTTACTCGACTTCCGACTGAGCTTAAGTTGAAGATTTTGGAATCACTTCCGGGCGTTGAGATAGCGAAAGTGAGTTGTTTGAGCTCTGAATTGCGATATTTGTGTTCGAGTGATGATTTGTGGAAGAAGAAATGTGGGGAGCAGTTTGGTGATGGTGAGATATCTGCAGGAGGACATTGGAAAGAGAAGTTTGTTAAGTCTTGGGAGAGTAGGAAGAGAAGGAAAGTGATTAATAGGAGGAGAGTGGTTGATGGGTTGCGAATTTTAGGGGGTCGTCATCCATTTCCAATACCTTGGACGCCACATGTAATCGGTGGAGACTATGATGTTTTCCCTCCACAATTTGATAATACTGGAAATCCATTAGGGCGGGCGCCACCTTCTCCATTGCTCCATCCGTGGTCAAACCATGTACGTCGTTGTCATCTTGGAGGACACAGGAGCAACTTCCCTTGAAGTCTTTACCAGTAAGCTTTGTAGTTTTTGTCTATGATAAGTAGTGCAATAGGTTTCAGTTGCAAGTTTTTGTTAATATGGTAATAATCTTTTTATGTTCCATTTGGAAATTTCGAAACTTCAAAATCGTATCGAAAAACGTTCCATTTGGAAATTTCTGGTTTTGGTGTTTGGATAACTCTTAGGCAGTTGTTTTTGATTTCCTTTTTCTGTTTACGCGAAAAATGTGAATGTAATCTGCTTGGCTTAGCTCATGTGTTGAATTTCATGTTGAAATGAATCCAGCAAATTATGCTTTCCTTTGATTTTCGGTTTGTGTTTTGCGTTTTGCCCGTTGAATCTGTGTTCAGTCAAACCTCTCCATAGTATTCATTCTCTATAACAACATATCGCTTCCACGACCAAGTTTTCGATATAGAGATACTTGACTGAACAATATTTGTGATGGTAGTTGCTTAAGGTTGTTCTAGCTAAAAAGAGTGGGGTCGCGGCTTGCGAGCACGAGCCGTGTTCCAACCTGGAATATTTTTGCATGGTAGTCAGTTTATGCATGTAGCAAGTTGTCCAAAAAAGGTTCTTGTAGCAAGTTACGTCAAGCCGGTATAATTAGACAAGACCTCTCTATAATAGTAATCCTCTCTGTAACAACATTTTACTATAATGGCCGAGTTATAGTATACGTTCTATCTAGTTGTATTTCTCTATAACATTCAAAGAATGTCCGGACAAACGACTCCCATTATAGGGAGGTTTGACAGTACTACTGGGGATCTGACGACATTTTTGAAGAATTCGTGCAATATAGGTTCTTGGTGGTTGTGGACGACTTCGTTTGGCTGGTAGATTCATTTTATGTCATGTATTTTGTTGTGTGGGAAGTGTTGAAGATGAATCTGCTAGCTCATGTGTTACATGATAGTTCCGGTGTAGTGAGTTGGATTTGCTGCCTAAAACAGTTGCATTATGGTATTGACATCCATAATTTCTGATCTAGTTAAAGCTAGTAAGAATCTTTTGAGTCGAGGGTCTACAGAAACAGCCTTTCGTAGAGGTAAGATCTGCGTATATCTTCCTCATTCCAAACCCCGCTTGTTAGATTTACACTAGGTTTTTTGTTGTTGTAATTAAAGCTAGAAATAAAATGCTATGCTCAAACAATGGACAATTTATTTTAACCATCATAGTCAATGAATAGTTTTGAGTAGAAAATGCAAACACCTAATTTAGGTAGAAAATTGGCGAAAAATGATACTTTTATGTGTCTTAGATCATTATCACTACCCAAAAATGACCAAAGCCTAAGCATGGTAGAAGTTGTGTATTTCGAAATTGCAAAGCAATAGACTTTACAAATGCATTAGACTGGAGATTTTAAACGTTTAATCCCATCGTTTAACAAGCAAGCACCGCGAGCATAGCTCTTCAACTAGACAACAAATGTGATATCATTGAAGTGACGAAAACAACCAAACATGATATTAGTCATCAGCAGAAAGCACAATCGCTGAAAAAGGCGACACTAATCTCATGGTCTACTGAGCTTATTTCTCTGCCCAGCTTTCACATATAGTGAAAGTGAAACTATCAGGAATCACATATTGTGTATGGTTTCATCACATTCATATCTACTGAGATTCAGAAAGTTATATTTTAATCCGCGCTCATTATGCTACTTAAACAAAGATCATAACGACGTTAACATTCAAAAACACTCACTCAAAGAGTAACCAACGATGATGTCTCTCAACTCTCAACACAAAGCTTAGGCGCCAATGTTCTCAATTTCAGCACCTCTGTCCATCCTCTTGACAATACCAGCAATAACCTGAAACATTCGAGTCCAAATCAAGCACTTGATAAACCGATAAGCTCATTAACTCATAAAGTGATCGATACTGAATTCTAAATCAAACTCGTTTAATCAAGGTATAGCAGTTAGCTGAAAGATATCTGGAGTGTCGATGAGTTTTACCTTTCCAGGTCCTAATTCGTAGCTCTTCTTTAGCCCTTTCGTTAGGAGTGTTTTTATTGTGGTCTCCCATTGAACTGGTGAGGTCACCTACATATGCTCAAACATGATAGATCAACATTTCGAATCATCTTTAATCAACTTAAATCTTGTGTACTGTCGGTTTCTTACCTGGCTAGCTAATATTTTCTTAATTGTGTCTGGATCTGCATGAGGTTGTGCATCAACATTTGATATTACTGGTATTCTTGGAGTTCTGATCTCTGTTGCACTCAAAGCAGCTTCTAATCGTGAAACAGCTGGATTCATAAAACTTGTGTGAAAAGCTCCAGCAACAGCTAGACGTACCTGGAACAATTAAACGCAATGTGTTTAAGATGCAAACACCATTAGCAGTTAGCAGGCAGGGCAAAGACCTAACTAGCATTCGGAGAGGAAAAGAAAATACCGTCATTCGTGCTTTGAACGATTTTGCTTTTGCTTCTACTGCTTCAATACCTTTAACACCTCCGGAGACTGCATAATTTCCCTATAAAAAGATAATGCAACAACAAAACTGGAAAATGCTTAGCCACAGCCTACATGCAATATTCCAAAGAGTAAATATGAGTTTATTCTGGCTACAAAGCTTTCGGAGAAACTTACTGGGCATAAGAAATTTGCAATCTGAACTTTGTTGGCTTCATCAACTTCCTCATTAGCTGCATCACACAGTTTCTGAACCTTGTCGGAATCCAGTCCGATTATACTAACCATCGCACTTTTTGCAGCATCAGCAGCATCCTGTACAGAATAGATATTGTCAGCAGGGCTAGAGCTAGTAGCCTGCATGCAGGTTCGGCCAAACCCAGTCAATTTTCCTCAAACAGTATTACTTATGTCAATAAATATTACCTGCATAGCTTCTCCTCTAAGCTTAACCAGCTTAAGTCCATCCTCGAAACTGGCAAAGGCAATCAGATTAGTGGAAATCCAAATACTTGTATCTTAAACGGTGGGAAGGATAAGAGACTACATCCAGACACAAGCTACTACTAAAGCATAATGTTATGTAGGGTAGAAACCTGAAAGCTCCAGTAAATGCCAGAGCAGTGTATTCACCCAAGCTCAGACCACATGTGACGTCAACCGAATCAATTATTTGCTGACCCCCTTCACGAGCACGGAGTATCTCTACTGCAGCTAAGCTAGTGACATAGATAGCTGGCTGGGAACAAGTAAATTATGAGCCAGTCAAAAATGATTGTACAAGACTATAAGTTACATCCTATTGTCATCATAAACATCATCTATAACACTTCATCTGTTTACTAGAAAGCAAAACGTGCATGCATTGCAAAACCTTGTGCTGTTCCTTCTGTATATGTGATTTAACGGGATCAATGTGTTTTAGTTATTAACAAGAACTGTAATACAAAATAAGAGGTGTGATTCAAAAACAAAGAAAAATATGATGAAACAAATACCTGGCTCAGAACAGTGGAGTCTAACTTCTCTTTTGGACCGTTAATACAAACATCCAAAAGGTCAAACCTGTAAGCAAGGATGAAGAAATATGAACATGAAATGCTTGATTATCAATCACCATATCTATCAGTTTCAACTCAATCCAAAAATTTACGAACACGAATTATGAGGAAAATGTTTATAGATTGTTGATCAGAGCATTTATGAGACTTGATCCATCATATTTACCCCATGATTTCATTTGCTCTCTTGTATAATTCAGCTGCAGCAGGCACCTTCTGAGCCTCTGCACCCATTCCAACAGCTTGTGCCCCCTGCAGAAGTATAAGAGCTGATAAAATAGTTTGCCATGAAATTGGATATCTTGTGGTCGCAGTGACATGACTATTCTAGAAACTAGCAGTCTACCATGATGACCAAGAGACCAGATACTTACTCAATCAACGGTGGACATATACGTTCAAACTATAGCGGGTTGCGTGGATACTCCAAAAATACACTACTTTTGGCGAATCCGACACGCACTCGTTGACATTTTGAAGAGTCAGAGCAACATATAGCTGCTTAAAGGTAGCTAGAGAAGTTGAAGTATTGTGGCAGTAATACAAAGCTGGAGATACTAACAGGATAGTATTCCTAATCTCATGCTTCTAACAATGTTTCAAAATCTAATCCACTAGACCACATATAATCAAGTAATTATCACCCTTTTATTCAAGCAAGAAGTACTAACCAAGTTATTAGACAACTAAACATAGAATTTAACACAAATACACAAAATGACCTCAAAGCTAGCAAATTTTCAATCCAACAGTGATGAAATAATACAATTATACCCTATATATACGTTTTTCCCCATCAAAATCATTTTTTTATTAACAGTGGTATCCGAGCCGAGCCAGCTTGCCCACACCTCTACTAATTTCAGGGAATAACCGTAACCTCCCACTAGCAGCAGCAGATATCAGCTAACTCTATCTATATTATGTCCACCAAGGCTAGGATAGATGTAAAAGAGTTCAGCTATTCCCTATATCCGAATTAATATGACTTACTTACCTTTTTAGTCCTTCCTAAAAAATAAGTCCAGAGTAGAGTTACAGGATGGAAAACTATTTTCACGTTCGGTTCAGAGAGCACTTTTTCCATTGAGAATTCCTCGTTCCCTTTCGTGTGAATCCCCAACGGCAAATTTCAAACTTGGTCCTATCTATTCCATCTCTCGAACCCCGAAGAAAACCCCTACCCTTCAGACTCCATCTCTCGACCATTTTAAATTCTATATGTAGTAATAATTTAATTTTAAAATGCTCATTTTTTAATAGCTACTACAAACACAAGTTTCAATTTTTTTTTCTTTAAAACTCTGTGCCAAGTCAAATAAACAGGACGGATGGAGTAGTTCCGTGAGATCTCATGATTGTTAACCCACTTCATTGGCCACACCGTTAATGCTTTTCCCATTCAAAATCTTATCAAATACTCAGCAATTATCATAATTTTGAATTCAACAGCAAATAATACTGAAATTACTTTTATGAGGCGAATTTTTCAATCAAACTCGAAAATCTAAAGGATAATTGGAGAAATGTGAAATGCAGAAGAGATTTACCTGTCCAGGGAAGAGAAAAGCATTGGTAGGCTTGTAATCGGTGAACAGAGCATCATCGACGGCGGCAATTTGTGATCCAACGGAAATGCTACTCATGAAAACCCTAGACTTATCCAATTTCAATGGACTAAATCTTCGAAATCCATTCGAAGAAATGGAAGGAAGAATCAATGAAGATGAGCAGCTCATTGTTCAGTTAGAGAGAACGAAGTAATGGAGGAGCGACGGCGACGGCGGTGTTACGGTTGATTGTGGCGGAAGAAAACAGAGTAATCTAATATAGCTGCAATGGCGGAGTTAACCAAGTGTGCATAAGACAAGTGACAAACCCAAATAAAATAATTCTCTATTTTATCTCGAGATTATTATTTTATCGTATAGTATCGTTTTGATTCATCATTAATAACGAAAAAAATTATTTTATATAACGATCGATTTCATGTGATCGCGTCGTTACTTTAATATTTTCTTCTCATTTTATCTTTATTTATTATTCTAATATGTTTATTATTTAAATTATGAGTATAAGAAATTATGTAACTTTCTTCTCATTTTATCTTTATTTATTATTTAAATTATGAGTATAAGAAATTATGTAACGATAGAGAAAGATACAATTTATTCAACACATTGTATTGATCAAAACAATACAATACGATACATTATGAAGCAACACGTAACAACCATCCAAAACAAAGTGTTAGGGGTCATTTGATTGGGTCCGTTGTGAATAAGTTATAGCGGAACTGATGAATTCTCTTATTATTATGGTATAACCCAAACGCTGAATAAACTAATCTTACATTTTATTTTGAAATTATTACACCTTACACCTCAAATTCAAATTTAGAATTTCATATATCGTCTTCAATAGAAGTTTTTGTAAAATGTGTCAAATAAATATAAAACAAGTAAATATAAAACGAGACGGTAAAAAAATTGACTTAGAAAAATAAAATAAATCAATATTAATTTTTATGCCTTGTTTGCTAATGTCAAGATAATTGCATATATATTGTGTATAATGTACAATTATAAGTTGAATTCTAAATAAATCAATATATGCTTTATCAGCAGATTATTATTAACGCATATATAACATTGTTGTTAAATCGATAGCGAATCATACTTTCAAATCGTTACAAAATTATCTACCTCTTAGAGGCAGAATCCAAGATTCAAACTCAACGAGTCTAGGACTCGAGTTTCAACCACTGAACCCATCACCTTATTCGAGTTCTGGGTTCGTAGTTCAATATTTTCAGTACATTTTACATAAGATAAATGCCGGTCTAGACTAAAAGTTATAAGTCGAAAACGAACCCAGAACTATACTGCTAGATCTGCCCCTGCATCTCTATGCTAACACTACTACAACAAAAGGGGACTCAAACCATATGTTTCTGCTCACCACTAGTTGCTAAAAATGAACGATAAAACGCCTTGTTAAATCAGTACCGTATATCTTGACTATGAAGTAACTCAACCACAGCAGCAACTACACCCTTTCCCTCGACTGAGACGTCAAAGTGGGGCTCTTCGATTTTCCTTTTTAATATTTTGTCCAGTTCCACGCGGAGTTTCTGCAGGATATGGGATATACACGAGCAAATAAGTTTGAAGTTTTAAATGTATGTCACGAAGATGAAATCGAAAGACAAACCTTTATTAAATCCAACACACTTTTTGACGCGGAAAAGTGAAGATAGCCTCCAAGCATTTCAATGCCGTCTCCACTTTTGCTTGGAGTGAGATTACCCCCGAACATAAGAAGAGAATAATCGGATATGTTTGTTGAATCTCTGATATAAATGCTTGAGGTTTTGACTTTCTCACTGTAAACTAAGTAGGGAAGAGGGAAAAGATGGACACTAGCGTTGACAGATGCTGGGTGGATGTCTACTTTTCCAACTTCCTTCGTGTAAAATGCTGTACGCTTTCCTCTTCTTTTACACTGCACGACATTTGGGTAGAGGCCTGCACAAAGGATGGCGCATACCATCTCTAAATCATTGCTATATTTATTGTATGCCTGCAATATAAGATCACTGCCGCTTAATCTTGATCAAGGATGGGTGTTTTAAGTACTACACCGTGATATATACACACACTTCACCAGATAGTAAAAATTTACGACAAGACATGGTTAAACCAGACCTAGACAGCATTAGTCAGTAGGTCTGGTTTGGAGAATTTACCTTGGCTCCTCGTGATTTATCCACAAAACCAATATCTGACAGTAGGTCAATGAACTGATTTCTCATGTCTTCCATCATCTGCAAGGTTACAGGAGATAAGAAATTTTCCCAGCAGAAGGTTCTTTCTTTTCCGTAACGCTTAGCATCTTTCCATCCTTCAAATGCTTTAAGAAGTGCAATATGATCACTGCATCAAAAGGAAGATTGTTTTCACACGACTAAGGAAATATTTTATTCCACAAAGTAATGTCCCTGATGGAAGCCAGAGAAAGAAGCGTATAAACCATTAATTTTATTTGGTTTAACCTGCAAGAATCACCAGCAAAGGATCTTTTAGCAGCATCGGCTTCCTCTTTCCTGTTTATTGGAAGGACAAATGGATCACGGTGTGCCAGAGCAGCAGCAATAGTCAGTGCAGGGTTCAGACATTGGAAGATGGACCCCATCAGAAGCATCTTTCCAATATTCGGATCCAGCGGTAGAGTGCAAAGATGGCGGCCTGTAAAGAAGCGTTATAAGTAAACGTTCCAATGTGGAATATATAGAGAAAAACATATGCTCTATACAAACCAAGTGGAGTAAGTTCTTCTGTATCATCCAGAGCTCCAATAGTTTTGAGAAGTTCAATAGCATTGTGGACAGAGAGAGCATCTGGAGGTTGAAGTGCCTTGGCCAAAAAGGATTCAATGGCGCCGAACTGCAAACTCTTAATATGGAGACAAAGCTCTTGTAATGGTGTTCGAAGAATCTCAGGTAGTTGATATTGTGCCATAGCATCATGTATTAGTTTCGGATACAACCTATAACAAACTCCAGGTTGTACACGGCCCGCACGACCACGCCTCTGCAGATAATAAAAAATCTCAATAAGCCAAAAATTACAAAGCCAGATGAAGTTGACTCCAAATATATCAATCTCCCATAATATATATTGCATTTTTAGTTACCTGATGTGCTGAGGCCTTTGATATCCATGATGGTAATAAACAAGCTAGCTTGTTAAGTGCATCATAGCTAGTCTCTTTCGCCTTACCACAGTCTATGACATATACGACATCATCTATAGTTATACTGCTCTCAGCTATGTTGGTTGCAAGCACAATTTTCCTGCATGATCAGATTAAAGATATTTAATTTTAAAAAAGAAAAAACGACTGATGAGCTGCTAGTTTAAACTATCAGTCTTGCAACTCCTTAACTACAGCTGAAATCTAAGTATACTTTGATTCATATCATACTGCTATAATATTAGTTTATGTGATTGAAAATGAGAAAATCCACCATTCAACAAGAAATAACAGAAAAAGTAATGATCCCCCTGAAAAATATATGATTGAACAATGGTATTATTGATAAAGGGCGATCAACCTATGATTAAAGAATGTGAATTCTTGGAGATCCAGCTTATGCTAAACAAAGAATGTACCTCGTGTTAGCAGGTGGACGATCAAATATTTCTCGTTGATTTACTGTTGGCATTGAACCATGAAGAGGAAGGACTAAAAACTTCCTGGTGTCTCCAAGGAAGTTGTTAGCCTTAATTTTATCAAGTAGCTTAGAAATCTCATCCCAACCAGATAGGAACACAAGAATTGCACCTTCACCTTCACAGCGACAAATATATTCAATTGATGCTTCGACCTATTCAAAGCAATGGAACAAAAACAATCAAAGCTAAGAAACAAGAGAACCATGCAACCAATGCAATAAATATGCCTTCAACCAAACCCCTCTTTCAATAAGGAACTATAAATCGAAATGTTCGACATGAATAAAACTCCTTTAGTTGGTAAAAGGTAAAGTACGTACAAGACCCAAATCAAGCAGTGAACCAGACCATGCTTCCAGAGATTGTCTTGTAGTCATGCTGTAGCCTTTGTAATGTGAACCAATGTCCACATCCTACAACCAGAAATCTTCAATAAGAGCCTACTTGGTAAGAGAATTAAAATATGCATGTGAAGAGAAACTTTGTCATTTTTAAAAGTTCAGTTACAATAGAAAAGCTTACTAACTGGTCATGCATTCCCCTTGAAATGAGTAAATAACTAGTGGATGAAGACCACAGGTTCTGACAGAACACAGTATTCACAGTACATAATCAAATGAATAATTCAAAGTTAATTAGTCTGCTTTTAGAATTGGCTATTAAGTACAGGAAAATAGATGTCTCCTCCACACTAAGCCTTCTAATTTGATAGGGTCTGTCGAGCATAAAACTGGCGGCAATTCTACCCCCAATGTGAACCAACTGGTTTACAGCCTCACATCCTCCACATATCAATTTCTTTTAGGGAGGCGATCATCATAGAAATGAAGTACATGAAGCAACTGTTCGATAAGATATACGAGCACTTGCATACTCAAGTTATGAGCCCATTCACGGCATCCACAGGGCAGGAAGCTCACATGATTAATTTGGCTTCATATGTTGCAAAAAACTAAAATGCCTCCTTATTAAGGAGGTAAAGAAGACATGAAAACATAATCAATACTCCCTCCATTCCAATGTGTTTGTCTACCCTTTTTAGTCCCATTTCAAAGAGAATGTCTATTTCCTCTTTCTTTTTTGAAAACTCTTCCATTCTAAAACTTTCCACATAACAAAATTAAAGGGCATTTTGATAAATTCTACATATCTTTTATTTAAGACTACAAGATTCAAAAGTCTTATTTACTTTCTTAAACTTTGTGCCAAGCCAAAATCAGACAAATAAATTGAAATGCATGTAGTATTACTTTAGTCATTGTTCACCATTTCATCAAAAACAATAAGAATCTCTCTGGTTATTTTATTTTTGAACAACTTTGCCCTGTCTATCCCCAACCCCTTTAGCCTGGGAGAAGATACGATAAAGAGTAGAGTAAAAGATTGAATCCTGACTTAGCTCTGCCTGGCACAGGACAGTGGCCTCTTCTTGGATATTGGATCACTCCAGTGCTTCAGGTACTATGGACCCTCTGCCATCCATTCCAGCAGAGCCGTTTCATAAGGGAGGGATAGGGAGGGGGGGGGGGTTAAACCTCGGATGCTAAAAGTTCTTAGGTTACACCCTACAACTACTCTCTTCATCCCAATTTATGTTGCACAATTTAACTGAAAACATAAGGAAACACAGTAACAATAACCTCATAGTAGGTTCTAGACAAACTGCCAAGTCTAATTCATCAAGTAAGTCCATTTTCAATAGAAACAAGTATTTTTTTTATTCCAATTTTATCAACTATAAAGGAAAAGACCATGCCTCAAAAAGATCAGTTAGAGGATCTCTTTTAGAATCTTGTTGCCTCATCCTTCTCCTTGAGTTTCCTTGGAAATTGTCTGCTTCGGATTTTATAAGGTAACGAGTCTTCTCCAACACGTCTTCAAGAAACAGCTCTGCCACTGGATACGTCAAACCCTGGAAAATTAAGCCTAAGAAAATTAGAAGCAGAACATTATGGCTGGACATGTCTTGAAATTTGGAGATACACAAGACTAAAACACAATACCGGTATATGAATCGTGGGTGCATCTCTAAAGTATTTGGAGAACAACTCAGCATTAATAGTAGCACTCATCAGAATGAGACACAAATCAGGTCGTCGAGGAAGGAGATCACGTAAAATTATCAAGAGGAAGTCTTCATTCATGCCTCTTTCATGGATTTCATCAACAAGCAGATGGCTAACACCAGTCAAATCAGGGTCCTGAACCTATATACGAAAGGTAGAGGGGAAATCACTTTTCCTTCTAATAGATACAACAACATGCCCAGTGTAGTCAGTGTAGTCCCACACAGTGCGTATGGGGAGGGTAGTGTGTACGCAGACCTTCTAATAGATACAAAACCTCTAAATCAGTAGAATTAATCCAAGATAATAATTACAGAGATAATTATCAAATAATATCAAGCCCATTATGCAGAAAATATATTAAGTTTCCTTCATCCTCCATTCTTGAGCATATTCCGGCACACAAGAAGACGTGTCTAAAATTTTGACTCTCCAAATACACAGAGCTTAGTGACAAAGATGTGGAGGAACAAAAAATAATAGGCATGTCGAGCATTGCAAGTAACAAAATGCCCTGTCCTATTTCAAAGATGAAACAGTGAACAAGGAATTACACAAGTTTTGGCAAAAAACAGTTCAAGAGACAAATACCAGACGCCGCAGTAACACTCCTGTTGTGCAAAATAGCAACCGTGTTTGAGCAGAGCGCTTTGCTTCCAGCCGGATCTGGTAGCCAACAGTATCACCAAGACTCTCTCCTCTTTCAGAGGATATTCGAGCAGCAACTGATATTGCAGATATACGGCGAGGCTGGGTGCATATAATGTTACAATGAACCCCACGAAGGGATGATATCTCCTCTTCTAGAATGAATTGAGGGAGCTGTGTAGTCTTTCCACAACCAGTCTCTCCAGAAACTACCAAGACCTGTATTGACCATATAGTGAGTAAGCTCTTCCTGTAAAAGTCCTAATAGTCTAAGAATGTGATTCAAAAGCATCGAAGTGCCACAAAACCACCCGGGTAATTGAATTAGACTAATAAAAGGAAAATTTATTGCAAACATGTCAATTAATCTGCAAGCAGAGATATTTACCGATGAAATGTTTTTCCATCAAAGGACAATTTTTCCGTAAATTTAATTTCACAGCGTTCCTGAGAAAAGACAATGAAAATAAACAAAGAATGCAGTTGACAGAACTGCTTCTAGAAGTAACTCTTCCTTACCCTTTTTTTTTTTGATGCAAGTTTCATAAAAGTGGAAGCACTAAGAAAGTGCTGTAGTATGTACAAAAAGCAAATAGCAAGAAAAATCCCATTATAATCTTAGGGATTAAGATACTAAGTATCGATTCTACTTCATTTACAAGTTCTTCTTAACATCAACAAGAAGACAGAAGTATACACTTCTTTTGAATTGGTAACATAAGTTTTTTTTAAAAAAAAACTGGTGTATGTATATACGGCGAGGCTGAGTGCATCATAACAGTGCTATCTACAATTAAAAGACAGAAGCATACACTTAAACATTATTTGCTGTATTGGACTAGCTTTGTCTGAAAACATCTACCATTCCTTTCTTTCCATACGGTACACCAAAATACATGTAGGCATGTCAATTCTCCACACTTTGTTGTCACATTGCAAGAATTAGAGTTAAGTAAAGTTGTATGTGCAATCAGCAGGATTGAAAAATTGGAAAAAAGAATTAACTGAAACATCGCGAAATGTTGTTGCAGAAGTAATTAATACAGATATCTCACCTGATTATTTGCAACAGCTTCCATAAATTCAGATTTCACTTTAAATGCTGGAAGTTTTTCTCTGAATGAGATCATTGCCTTGACTTTTTCACTTTCCTAGCAGAATAATTTAAAAACAGTTCAACTGCTGAAACTAGAAAGTACCACCGAAAAGATGGACTAATAAAATCAAGAGAAAAAGTTGTACCCTCGTCTTTTCCTGTTTCTGTTTAAGTTCCACATTAAGTCTTTTGGTGGCAATATCATCCTCTTTAGTCAACTTAGGTTTGGCTGTTTCTACAGCTTTGGATGATAATTTGGCAGAATTTCCAGATGTTGAAGAGGAAGTCCCAGCAGATACTGTGTCTTGTGAACTACTCAATAGATTTCCGACTCTTTCCTCAATCTCTGTGGACATCCTAATCTGAGACATGGTTACAGTTTAGTTATTTTTTCATTGGTGAGGTTACAGTTAAGTTATTATACATTAACTAAAACAAGCAACACAAGCAAATCATCAGCACTGATAAGTGAAAGAACATTCTCACCAGCTTAAAGTAAGATGGCAGTACTATACCTCTTTCTGTGTAGATCCATGACGCTCATCAAGATCAGCACGATAGCTTGGCAATGGGACTTTACTTGCAACAAGTGCCTTTCCCTTGTTATAAGCATGGCTTTCTTCCAGCAAATAGAAAAGGCATGCATAGGACAATTAGTAAACACTTCATTTGCTATGAACACTGTAAAATAGTGCTTTTTAATGGTGAAGCGTCAAGGAAAGAAAATTTAGTTTTTAAATGAGAGGGTGGAGCCGATTTATCTACTAGGTTTAGTTTCTTCTTCCATCATTTTAAACAAAGGAAAAAAGGAAATATCATGTAGCACACATAAGTTATTGAAATTACCATTCATTGAGAAGTGTAAGTAACATGTCTGGTTTTCATCTTCTGAGTGTCAGTTACTTACAGAAATCCTAATAATATAAGGTAGGGAAAAATGTATCAATTACATATTTTAAAATAAAAGATATACCACAATCTGAAACTAGTTGAGACGGGCCATAGAATCTTAACTATCCAGTATTCAATAATTTAGACTCTCCAACACTATAATACTTGCATACAAATCTCTAACATGATTAATGACTCCTGGTGAACACTGGGCCAAAAGTAAGCTACCAACATGCTTAAGCCTTAGTCCAAATAATTAGAATCGTCGAATACATATTTTTTTTTCAACTATACTTGATTTCCACTAAGTTTGCATGGATTGTAAGAGATTGTAGGCTTTTTGAGACAACTTCCTTCCACGTGATTTGAAATGAATTAATTAAACGGTGTACATCTTAAACAGATTGAGCATCTACTATATTCATTGTGCAGTTGCAGCCAATAGTTGTATGAAGATTAACGGATCACAGATACAAAAGTCATATTACAATATGAAGTTCACTAAGTTCACTCTCACAACCATATCTCATTTGCGGGAAATGTAACACAAATGTTTTCCTCAAATTTCCCCGACACATTTTTCCTATACTTGTTTTAATGAGTTTACCCAAAAAAAGGATATGCAGTGTTCACGATTCTCAGTTCTCAAAGCTTTAGGACATGCCTGGAGAGAAAAGTAAATTTGTTTTGACACAACAGAAGCATCTTTGAAGAATTCTTTTGCTTTTGTATATTTTGTCATCTTTATGCACTACAGAAAGAAGATCACTCATTTCAAGTACATTTTGTCTTCGTAATCTATGTCTAATTATAAATTTAAGTTTAAAACGGTTGAAATGGAAGCACAACCCATGCTTAATACAGAACAAAGAACAACAACATACCCAGTGTAGTCCCACAAGAGGGGTCTGGGTAGGGTAGTGCGTACGCAAACCTTACCCCTACCTTGGGTGGCAGAGAGGTCGTTCCCGATGGATTACAATACAAAGGACAACAAACCAAAATTCGATTGGTGATAGCCACAATTCCTCTTCAAGATCAAACCACTTACAAGTAAAGTTCTAATTGATACGCCATATCGGACAACTTCTGTTGATCATCCCTACTAAAATTCTGCCTTATAACCATTTCCTGCTCCCCTCCTCTCTTAAACTGCTCCATCTTCCCCCACCACTCATTCTCATTCATCACCTCCATCTACAACCAAAAATCACAATGTTAACTTTAAACATGCCAACAATCACTTTAATTATATTCACAAAAGCATAAACATAGACATCACAAGTTTATAAACAACAACAATATACCCAATGTAGTACCATAAAATGGGTCCGGAAGAGTAGAGTGTATCCAGACCTTACCCCTACCTCAAGGGTAGAGAGGTTGTTTCCGATAGACCCTCAACACAAGAAAAAAGCAGTCCAAAGCAATCCAGAAAAAAAAGTAATGTTAGTACAAAAAACAACAGTGTTACAACACAAAAATACGATACTCGACATACAAGAAGCAACATATAGTAACAGAAATGTAACGACAAATAACTAAGAGTAATACTATGGCTACTAGTATGAACAGCCAACAAGATAATGCAATACTACCTACTAATCCATGTCCTCCACAACCTCCTATCGAAGTTCATGTCTTCAGTAAGTTGGAACATCAAATCAAAAACCACGAGCGCTATTATAAGTGATGAATTCTTTGTGATTGAACTTTGATCCAGTACCTTACACATTCTTATGTCAAAATTCAACTAAATTCTTCCTTCTATCCTGTTATAAATTTAGAAACGACTACACCTTTTCTTCTAATCCAAATCTCGATAATATAGGCTATAGCAACACATATACACACTGTTTAAACACTGCAGCCATATATCTATATTTACACATTTCTAACAAATGCTAGAGTTATGAACCAAAAAGCAGTGATGATTAAAACAGTACCTCAGCTGCCTGTTGCCTAAGTCGTTCAGCACGCCACACAGGATCCCACCATCGCTGTTCACCACCACGTCCTCCTCCTCCTCCACGACCACGGCCTCCACCACCGCGTCCTCCTCCGCCGCCGCCGCCGCCGCGGCGACCGCCTCGGTAGTTCGGACGATAAGCCATAACGGAATGGGAAAAAGAGTAATTCCTTTGGAGTGATGAACGAAGAGAGTTACAGAAGTGAAAACGGAGAAGGGCGGAGGAGTGTGGGTGGTTTAGAAGACGCACTGACATTAGTGCGGGAGCGCGTGTGTCAAACTGCGAGTGGGGTTTTATTTGGGTTTCAAAGAGTTTGTTTTTTTTTTTATCGAAAATTTGCGTAACAACAAACTATTAATTCAAATTAAATATTATAAATATAGTTTGATTTAATTGTACATCATAACTGTTGCTATTTCGCTTCTTTCCTGGTGAGTCTCGCTCGACACTCTCGCTTTTATACAAATTAAAATGTGTTTGTGTTTGTATAAAACGAGAGACAATTGTATATAAATACATATATTTTCGTTCCCTTTTTCCCCTCTCTCTGATATCGCTCGACAGTCTCTTCCTCACCTTTCTCGTTTATACAAACAGAAATGTATAAATTGTGTTTTTGTTTATATAAAGTGAGAGAAAATTGTATATACATATGCAAATACATATATCTTCGTCATGTTCACTTATAATTATACAATACAAATATTTTCCGGTCCAATTTTCTTTTGTCTTTCTCTCTTTCTCGCGTTATACAAACACGGATTATACAATTGACTTTTTATATATGTATACCGAAATAGAAACAGATTATACAATTGCCTTCTTTTGTATATGTAAAGCGAAATATACATGATTGTGTTTGTTATGTAGCGTAATTGTGCAAACTATAGCTATAACATACAAATATGATTTTTATGTTTGTTATATGTGAAATTTATTCTTTTTTAATTCCCATTCTGCATCAATAGTTCGCCTGGAAACTCTAATTATATTCGAATTGTGCACTGTCGTGTCTATTCGAGAGTTGCGCTTCCAATAGAATTTCTCTTTATATCCAAGGTTTGAATTTGAGATTTATAATTAAAAACAAAGATAGTTTCTTCATTGCACGACAACTCATAGTGGTAAAAGAATGTGTGTAAGTTAAATGACATAAATAATAGGAAAAATTGTATATAATGGCAAATTAATAAATTAAATTAAATGTTATAATCATACTTTGATTTAATTGTGCCCTGTAGCGAACTGATTGTCAGTCACCTCTTTCCCACAAACTCTCGCTCACCACTCTCCATCTCTTGCTCGCTCCCTCTCACTTTTATACAAACACAAGTGTATAAAATGCATTTTTGTTTGTATAAAACGATTTATTTTTGTATATATACATATATTTTCGTTCCCCTCTCCCAAATCTCGCTCGCCTCTATAGCTTATACAAACGAAAATGAAATGTATAAATTACGTTTCTGTTTGTATAAAGCAAGAGAAAATTGTATATACACTTACAAATACATATATCTTCGTCCTATACACTTATAATTATACAATACAAATATTCTCCTACCCAATTTTCTTTTGTCTTTCTCTCTTTCTCGTTCTGTACATACACAAATTATACAATTGATCTGTCTACAACTGTTTTCTTTTGTATATATACAACAAATTATACAATTGGTTTCTTTGTATATGTATAGCAAATTATACATAAATATGTTTACTATGGATCGTAATTATGTAAACTTTGTTATAGCAAAATATATAAAATTTGTGTTTGCTATATGTAAAAGTTGCTCCAAATGACATTATCATTTATCAAGACTAAGTTGAAGGGAACGTTTAAGCTTTTTAGTTTGTGAGGATGTTATTCAAAAATTACAGGCATAACACGTAAATATATTCTTTAATTTGACTTAATTAATTTTTAGTCATCCAATTGTGTTCAATAATAAATATTATTTAAATTTGTATAAAGTTAAATAAGTAGGCACAACGTTCTATCATGTATGATATAAATTGACATATAGAATATCAAGTAAAATACGTGTTTACTTATGCACTCACCAAAATTGAAGAACATAGATATCAAATAAAATCATTTCAAAGGAAATATTTACATATTAAGCAAAATCATAACACGAGAAAATTACTAAAATTACTACTCGAGAATTATAATATGGGAATTAAATAATAATAAAATTTATTCAATGAGTATTCTTTTTTCTTAAATTTGGGATTGTTTTTTCTTTTAAAAATATCAAATATATTATCTCAATTGTTATTTATAAAATTATTATTTCACATAAAACATTGACACAAAATAATATCATAATTCATAATCATGATAAAAATAATTCAAATTACTTATATATAAATTAAAATTAAAAATAAGAATTCAACAAATTATAAATATTTTATTTTGAGATTATTATCTTAAATTTTTTAAAAGTGAAAAATAAAAATTGGACTAATAAGCATTACATAATTCTCATCACACTTCAATTTTCTCTTCGTCATACACAACTCTGGATCTGAGCATAATCGCCGGTGAGATCAAGCGAGCCGGCACCGGCGACGAGTCACGAGTTACGACGAGTAAGTTCAATCTCAGTCACCGGCGATAATGGATCCGGTGAACTCAACACTTGGCCGAATGCTATTGGATGAGATCACTCCTGTGGTTATGGTTCTCCGAACTCCTTTTGTTGAAGAATCTTCTCAGAAGAATCAACTCTCCTTCATTGAAATGCTTTCTCCGTTCTGCAATTTCAACAATATCGACGGTCAACTCCATTTCCATACAAATTTAGTGTAAAATACTAATTTTTTGTTTGTGTGTGGAACTTTTTGTGAAGTGTTTTACTTTATTGGAAATGCAGTGCCAGTTCGAACTGCTAGTGATCAGCCTTACAGACTGAAGAAGTTCAAATTGCGGTTGTTTTATGCTTCAGATATACGGCAGCCTAATATCGAGGTACTTCTTTTAGCTGAAATACTAGACGGACAAGTATATACTTCAGTTGAAGGTCGTTAAATTATCAGTTTTTATTTTTGGAAGATGAAGTTGCAGTACATTAGCAAAAGAAGTGTATTTTGATGATTTGCTTGCTTGGAATGAAACTCTTTGTTTTCATGAAACGAAATTACTGCAGTGCTTCAAACAGCAGCTACTAAATAACAAAGTAATTGCAGAGAATTCTTTATGTAATAATTTGTTTTGATTCGGAAATTTATGAGGTAGCCTGGCACAAAATCACAAGAGGTTTTAGATTTAGTTACTTATGGGAGAACAAAAAAAAAGTGACTTTCTCTATAAACCAGTAAAACTTGATGAGATCAGGCTTCATCCAAAATATAAACCACCTTTCTCTATGTTTGTACATTTGGTAACAAGAAAAAGGAACAGGATTGGGGTGCACTAATCAAATTGGTCCTCGTGAATTTTGAAGGTTAAATTGAGGAGAGCTACATAGTACATTTTATTATTATTAAACTCGAAATTGTTAGAGACTAGGAAATGAAAGGGGTTGTGGGTGACTGTTTGCTGTGCATAGTTAAGGTAGCAAGCTGTTGAAGAAGCTTTAGTAGAGAAAGAGAGGTGAAAAAGCAATTCTAAACCCCATGGCTTAGTTCAAGTGGCAAAAGTTGTGTAACTTGTGGCCTAGTCACATGTGTGAGCCCCGCGCCACACAAACTAAGCCTGTTATTTAAGTGTAGAAGGGTAGAGGAGAGGGAAAATTGTTCTCGAGTTTCTTTGGTTGCAGTTGGTCCTGAGGGTTCTAGGGGGTGGCCCAGATGGATTTCTTGACCAAAAGAAAAAAGGAGTTGAGCCGAAGACTGAAGAGAAGGGTATGACTACATGAAGACCAAAATCTTTTGGGACCAATATAACATAGTTAGTTAAATCTCATTCACCTTACATTCTGCAAAGACAGTTGTTATAAACCATTGGAACAAAATATTGTACTTAAGTGGCAACATGATGACTTAGAGAACAAGCTCCATCTTGATACGTTTTGAGGACCTTATATGAACACAAGAAAGAATGTTGAATCTTTGAAACCTAAGTTTTGACACGATAAAGTGAAGATTCGTGAAACCATAACCAAGAAATGGGGTATGGGGGTGGTGTTTCCAGAACCTAGCCCTCAACATTTGTGTATGCGCATTCCAAGATCTACATCTTTTTGGAGGGATCGTTTGGTATAGTGTATTAGAAAAAATAATGCATGCATTAGCTTCGTGTATTAGTAGTACCTTGTTTGGTACACTTTTCAAGCCTTAGTCATACACTTTATTGTGCATTAAGGGGTGTATTATTAGTACATGAAAATCCGTGATATTAATAATGCAAGGGATCTAGCATAGTTAAAGACCCAATTGCCCCTCTAAACCTTTTTTAAAAAATCAAATGTAAATATATATTTTAAAAAAAATTCATGCAATGCTTGATATTTTTAATACACTAAATCAAACAATGCACAAGAAATAATGCAAGCAGTACTAATACACTCTATTTGGCATTATTCTTATACACCCACTAAAATGACCCGTTAAAAAGTCCTTAGTTTCCAATGCAATATGGAAAAAGTTCTAAAATATAGTGTTTCATTGTCTAGTACATGGTTGCCAAACACCAGGCTTTAATCTTTGTGAAATAAGTGCAGCTTTTCAATTAATTATCTGCCTCTGTGGAGGAACTAGTGATACACAAAATATTGTTTTTTTTTTTACAAAGACACAAAATATTGGTTTAAATTCCCCCTTCATTTACTTTCTTGTCAAATTGGCCTATTCCTTCCAAAATCTGTTTCTGCTGGAGGTCAGAACCATTAAAATATTCAGTTTATGCTTTATTTGTTGGTTTCTATGACCTGAGAACTGAATGATGGTATCTTTTTTCTGTATTATGCTTGTTGCCTTTAAAATTGACATGTTATCTTGTCTAGGTTGCAAAGGAGCGGTTAAACCAAGTTATCACTGATGCTGGAGAGAAAGATCTTTCTAACTTATCTTCAGAACCTCTGCAAATTGAGAGTGTGCTCAACTGTATGTTTTATGCAGTTATATTAAATTGTTAAATTCTTTTTTATCCTAAAAAGAAATTTTTTGATGAAGTAAAAAGAAAAATATTAATCTCCGAAGTTATCAACTTAGGACTTGGGATAATTAATGCAAGTGTATCAACTTATAAAACTTAGGACTAGCAAATTGCAATATACATTTCACTGTGAACTGCTAGATTAATAACTTGCTTGTTTTGTTCCTGACGTAGTTAGTTTTTGGCTTTATTTAGTCCCCAAAACCATTTAATTACTTTCTGTGTTTGGAGCTACAAAATAGTTTTCTGTCTGGAAGTGTGTGATTGTGTTGGACTAATTCCCTTATGATGTGCAATGAAGCTTCTCAAAACGAGTTCCTACCGTCATGGTTCCAGTATTTCAACAAAGAGCTAGTACGTACGGTCTCTTTTTCAGAACATGAAGCTTTTGACCATCCTGTGACATGTAAGCTGCCTTTTTATCTTACACTTTTTGAGTCACTTTCCCCTTGTACTCCCCGGTTTTCATTTCTCTTTTCCTTTTTAAGAGATGAGGTTCCATCTTACTTTTCTGGATTCTGTTTCTGGCTTACAATGCTTCTCTGTCTGTGGTGATCATAATATAGGTCTTTTGGCTGTTTCTTCACGGGATGAAGATCCTATCAACAAATTTGTTGACCTATTCAACATCAATCAGTTGCCTTCCCTACTTAATGATGGTTCAATGGATCCAAAAATGCTAAAGCATTTTGTATTGGTACACGATGGTGTGGAAGTTCCTTTAGAAAGGTTTGATGCTCTTTCCTTCTGAAATTTTCCATGGTGTAATCTAACACAGCGATTTATAACATTGAAATTGTTAACATCACAATCACAAATCCATGAGGATTGGAAGTTGAAGTATTTTAGTAAAAATATAATCAGTGTCATTCAACCCATTTATAGTCTCATATTTCAGTCGCTTAGTTATTTTGTCGCTTTAATGCTCCCAAGGCCTTGGGCTAGTGTGTAAGAGCACAACATGTAATGTGTAGATAGGCACCCATCATGGGTTTAAACCATGCAACAATTTGAAATATGGTATTTAAGTGGAGAAAGGTAGAGTCACGGATCCATTATCTATCGAGTTCTGAATCGTGCCGTTGGCCTGGCCCTTTAAAAATTTCTTGATTATAAAAAGAACTCTTGACATTCATTTGAAGATAAGGAACAAGGTAGAAAGATAAATTGAACTCATACATGAAATTCTTACCTTTGATTAATCAAAGAGAGGTTCAATTGAAGAAATACAATGGAACTTTCCCAAGTTCACAAAGAGTCTCAATATCATCACCAACATAAACATATGAACTGAGAGACCGTTTGGTTACTCTGATAAATAATAATAATCCTGGGATAAAATATAGGATTATTTTAGGGAATATTAGACAAAATGTCCATTGAGTTAAAATTCCTTAACCAAAACAACCAAATCATAATTTATGACCTAAAATGGCTATTTGACTCATTTTACTGCCGGGGAAGTGCAGGAGGGCATGCATGACTTTCAAAGTTTTGCCACTCCACGTGCCCCTGCCAAGTGAAGAGAAAAATGGGAAAATTCTTCTCCAGTACTGAGTATCTCTTCATGAGTCTCTTCCATCCATATAACAATTGCATTTAGTGGCAGAGGAGAAACTAGAAATGTTTTTACTCCATCAAAGAGTTTGAACACCAATAGCTAGGAACATTTTGCATTAATTTTACTTTTGCAGTTAGATTGAGAGGAATTCATATCTAAAACTTAGGCCTATTTTGACAAGATTTGAGTTAGTTGGGATTTATTAAAATCAGCTCGTTGAGGAGGATGAGCTGTTGCAATATATAAACTTTGTATGAACAGTGTATATGGATGTATATACATCTCTGATACTATAACTATAGACGATTATAAACTATTCATACAATATTGATATGTTACATATACAAGCAGGCTGCAGCCATTTTAGTTGAGATTTTTCTTTGTTGCCCGTACAGTAAGGGATTGTCTATACCACAGTTTTGGTGTTATTTCTATGCCACACTCACTGTGGGATAATCCTGGGATTGTTAGTTTCACGGTGAAACAACAAAATGACTAGGATGCCCTTCTCCAAAGTCCATGATAGCCACCTTGGGTAAACTATGTTTTGACTTCCATCATAATCCTGGAATAAGTAAAGTATTTGATGACAGAACGTGAAAGCATCAAAAGGATATCCATTAACATCTCATTTCTAGTGAAGGACTTCAGACAAAGTAGAAGAAACTCTGTTGGAGATGTCATCTTTCTCCTTTCCCTTGTCTTCTGTTCCTTTCCAAAAAACCATGTTTCCAAACCCTTTTAGGAGCCCCTTTTTCTTTATTAACATAAGGTATGGAAGGGCTATTTGTAAACCTAGAAAGTGCAGATGCCTAGACGCTGTTGTTGAAGCAGCCAGGCATTGGCCAACAGCCACAACAGAATGCCTGCTGGCCAGAATCAGGCTCTGGTTGTGGAGTAAAGCGCTTGGCGAACTTTTCTTATCAAGGTATAAGGGAACTCTGTATGCAAGTACCAAAAGGAGAGAACCTACATCAAAATATGGTTTTCAACAAAAAAGATCCAATTCTCTATACAAACGGGGACCTCATAAGTACACCAAAACGAAACTAGAGACAAACACTTCTATGTAATTTTACAAAAATCTAGCTGCTACTTCAATGGTCCTCCTAGTTCTCTTTTCCAGATGACCCACTTGATTGCTAATGGGGCAACACACTGTGCCTTCCCCTTTTAAAGTCCAACTTCGCAAACTTCCTTTTCTGTACCTGGCACAACCCATTGCCCCCCAAACCAATTAAGGGCCACCCTCCATAACTGACTAGACACCTTACAATGCAAAAGAAGATGATCGACAATTTCGCCTTCACACTTGCACATAAAGCACCAACTGGCATAGGTAATCCTCCTCTTTCTTAGATTCTCCGCTGTTAAGATTGCATCCCTAGCCCCTAACCATACAATAAGTCAACCTTCCTCGGAGCTCTAGGGTCCAAATGGAGTCATGGGGGAAAGAGCATTCCTCTCTCAACTTTGGAAGCAAATCTTCTTACTCTGCAGTACTAAGAACGGACTGTTCTTCTTTTTCTGCTTTTCAGTAGCTCAATGGTGCTTAGATGGAGCCTAGGCACTGCCGGTAGGTCATTTCTCTCCTGTTTCTTGCTTCTCCAACACTCTGATCCCTCCTCTTGTCATTTGTTTCTTTTCCTAGATCTTCTAAGTGGTATCTCCTTCACTTGAATAACCTTCAAACACAACAAGGAGCCTTGTCAATGCTCAATCACAAGATATAATTTGTTACTTAACAAGTCCCGAAGCCGCACAAAGTCGTGTTGATGCAAACTACATGCAGTGTCATCAAGGATTTCACATTTAACGTAGTCTTGGGATGAATATGCCAAACATAGCTATGAAAAGGGGCACACAACTGAAGAGGAGTAGCATTTTATTATGTTCACACTTACGTAGACCTTCTATTATAGTCCTTCTCCTCACTACATTTCTAACTATTAAATCTGTTTCTAGACTTATGGTTTTGTCTTACTGTGGTGGTTTTTTGGTTACAAAAAGATGAGCTCAATTTTGCATGATTTGGCTGCTAACGATGCTCTGTATTTTCTACAGAGCAACCAAAACCTTGGCAGAGATGAGGAGCACTTTTGGGGCTAATTGTTGTCATTTGCTGTGTATTAACTCCTCTAAGGATGGCTCAGAAGAGCATGAAAACCTATGGTCTGCTTATGTAAGAGAACCTTCTGAAGCTTATTTGTTTCACATCATATCTATTGGCTTTGTTATCTTTGTTTATTAGATGAATTAAAGAAAAAATATTTTCTTGTGTCTTACAGAAAACTGATATTTCACATGGCCAGCAGCTACGTTGCTTCCTTAGCTCAGATGACTTGGATGAGGTATTTGTTCCTGAACCTTGTATGGCCTGAACTTAGAGGTACTTTCTTAGGATAGCTGGTCATCAACATCCTTCTCCTTGATATAAGTAATTATTTACATGTGTGTTGAATTGAGCAGCTGAAAAAATTTGTACAAGATCTATCGTCTAAACATATTATTCCTCATATGGAGCAAAAAATTCGTCTGCTTAACCAGCAGGTATCTACCCCTCAACCCTGACTGATGTTTGGAATTTCATTTTATTTTTTTAAATCTTAGAAGTTGATGATAACATGTATGTTACTTCTATCGTTTTTTCTTACTTAAAGCTAAATTTCAGGTTTCTGCAACTAGGAAAGGTTTTAGAAACCAAATAAAAAACTTGTGGTGGAGAAAGGGTAAAGAAGATGCACCAGAAAACCCAGCTGGTCCAACGTAATTCCGCAAGCTCATCTCTCGTCTAGTTTGTGACATGGTTGTGTTTTCATTTTTCTTTAAATGACTGATGAGACTTTTTGATTGCTTTTCAAGGTATACTTTCAGCTCCATTGAATCACAAATAAGAGTTTTGGGTGATTATGCCTTCATGTTACATGATTATGAGCTTGCATTGTCTAACTATCGTCTACTTTCTACCGACTACAAGCTCGACAAAGCTTGGAAACACTATGCTGGTGTTCAGGTAATTCTTGGAATTATGTATTGGATATCCATTGTTACTAGCAGAGTACTTGTTGTAAGCTAAATTTCTGGATAATACATGTCTCTGGTATGATTTTCTTCACTCAATATGGAATCTGCTTAACTTGGGTTTCCAAGGTGCAGTTGCTGGTTCATGTAGTTTGATGAGCAAAACAATGAGTACCCACTGGTTCTTATTGTGTATTTTCCTCAATTATGAGTTTTGAAAGTTCTTATGTCTATTTGGCCTAAAGATTTATTCAATTGGCGAGTGACATTCTTAAATCATAAACACATGTCTCCGAAAATATGAAACATTTTGTGTCTTTATTGCATGTTTTCATGGAATAGATCGAGATTGGGAAAATAGTAAGTGCTAGCATATGAGCTCATTGGACACTGTATCTTCATATCCTCTGGGTGCATCAGGCAGCCACAGCACCTTGTTTTTTGTTTTATTTAATTGATCCATGCTAGTGGTAATGCATTGTAAATTACTGGTAATGCACCTCACAAATTGTAAACGGTCTCCTTCACTATCTTACTTTGAGATTTATGAATAATCTCTGAATAATGTACTTCCCCTTTTTACTATATTGAGGCATGAGAAAATTTTCTTTATTATGTATTTTTCTGTTAGTGGCTTTAAAACAAGAAATTTGACATTCAATATACCTTTCTCATTATGAGTTTGCCATTTGGATTCAGATTATTATTTTTTTGGTTACGGTTGGTTTTATTTTGATTTTGATCCCTGAGGATGTGTGTTTGTATTGGTTTTGAAGAATTGATGGTTGGTGTGTTGGAAGAATTGTTTTTGGAAAACAGCCTTCCAATGTTTTTGATTTTCTAGAAAACAAACATTTAACAATTCTGGGTTTAATTTGGAAAGAAAGTTGCTGTTCGAATAATAAAGTTGGCCCTTAGTTTGTGCTGATAAAGCAAATCTTCTTACTATACGAACCAGTCAGACATCTCTGCCATGCGGCTATCTTCTTTTTGTGAGGAAAAAAAAGGAAATTATTGTGCTTGTCATATTTGGTGCGGTTAAACCTATTGGGCTAAACATATTAGCTATTTTTTATTTACCTATTGAATGTAGTTGCATATCCAATTTATTTTTGGATAAGATCTACTTATAGGTTAATGTGAAGGTATATCAAACATTTTGAGAGAACTGGAGTGTTAGATACATTGAACTAGAGCTAGAGTATATTATTGGTGGGGAGAGATTGGAGTATCTTGGGTTTCTATTTGGGTGTGTCTTACTATTGATCCAAATACTGCATTGTCCATCAGATATTCTTCTGAGGAGAGGAGATCCAATATCCATGAGAAGTAGTCAGAACATTGATTACTCGTTGACTTCTTTCTTTGTCTTTGATGCATATGGAGTGTATGCATACAGCTGTAATCAACTGGAGTTATAGAAGGGACATGAATGATGAACTTCTGCTTAATGCTTTGTCTGGTTTTATAATCTTTCAATGTGTTCTCACCTACACTATTAAGTCATATTGCAGGAAATGATGGGGCTGACCTACTTCATTTTGGATCAGTCGAGAAAGGATGGTGAATATTGCATGGAGAATGCATTTACTACATATTTAGTATGTACGCATCCCTCTTCTATGTCAGTTATTTCAACTTTACCCTAGGCTATCAATTTTATTGCAGTTGTCTTTTTAATTTCCTCACCAGCGACCATTGAAAAAGAGAAAAAGGGGAATAGAATGGGCATAAATTAAGGAAAAGTTAAGACGGTAGTAGTAGTCACTCTGACACTTGTTTAGAAACCTGTTTCTCTTAAGATCTGCATGTTAAGCTTTTTATGTGACCTGGAAGCTGATGGATCAATACGTTGTTGTATTGCATACTTCTTAGTTTATTTAGGTGTTGATATTCTTGGTCTAAGTGTTCTTTGTTATTATTTTTATTTTAATTAATATCATTGGCCTTAGATGTAGTATAAAATACGATCTAAGGTTTTGTATGGTTTTGGTAGATGGATTAAAAGATTATCTTTTTTTTGCAGAAAATTGGATCATCAGGTCAAAGAAATGCTACACGTTGTGGCCTTTGGTGGGTAGAAATGTTGAAGGCCAGAGATCAGTACAAGGAGGCCGCCAGTGTATACTTCCGTATCTCTGGTGAGGTAATGCCCAATTTAGATATTTTGGTGGATGACAATCCTTATTTCCTGTTCTGAAGAGGTTTATTCTTTAGGAGCCTCTCCATTCAGCAGTAATGCTCGAGCAAGCATCGTACTGTTACTTGTTTTCCACTCCCCCCATGTTGCGCAAGTACGGGTTTCATCTTGTTCTTTCCGGGGACCTGTATAAAAAATGTGATCAGGTATTTGTTCTCACCCAATCATGCATATAGGTTATTAAATGCTGTGATCTAGAGTATAACTATTTATTCCGTCTCCATTATCAGATAAAACATGCAATTCGAACATACAAATGTGCTCTTTCTGTTTTCAAGGGAACTACATGGAGGCACATTAGAGACCATGTTCATTTCCACATAGGAAAGTAAGTTATAAATAACCTCCTTGTTTTTTTGAAACTAGTAACTTGTGTTCCTCAGCTGGCAATCTTCAAAAAGTGATCTACAGAGTGGAAGCAACTACAGAAGTCTTCGAAAGTCCATTATCTGTTTTTCATCATCTATACATTGCTCTTTACACCAAAAACATAGAGAACTGGTACAATTCCATTTGATTTTTGGAATGGAGTTGAACCCGCCTTCAAAGATACTTTCATTCCATATGTTCCACCATATACAAGCTGAGACTGTTCCCCACCATTTCTTCTAGCAAACTATGTGTTCAGGCATGGTCCACCTCTCCTGAGTCAAACTGATAAAAGCTGCACAAAACTGAGTTGAACCTCCTTGTTTTAATTTCAGAATTGTACTTCGATCATATTAGTCCTGTCTACAGACAAACTGCTCGGGGAAGGCAGTTGACACCATTGTTCCCAGAGCTTCTTGTTTTTTTCTTTTGTCTTAACTTTCTTATTGCATTGGTTATTTCATATCCTTGTACTAATCTAGCGATAGCTTCCCTCCCTCCGCTGCTACTGGTTATAATAAAAAAAGCTAGTTAAGATATTATTCGAGAATTATGGAGTAACATAATAAGGTTGTCATTTATTCAGGTGGTATGGTTTCTTGGGGATCTTTGATGTTGCTATCAAAAATATGTTGGAGGTTCTAGCTTGTGGTCATCAATCTAAGACAACACAGGAGTTATTCCTAAAGGATTTCCTTCAGATAATTCAGGTAAGCATAGTTTTACCCGTGAGCCCCCCCCCCCCCCCCCC
>NC_028637.1:1793001-1801773 GCF_001406875.1 Solanum pennellii | reverse complement strand
CGCCCCTTGGTTGGTTCCTGGAAAGGTCATCAACTTCAAAATTATGTGGTCCGTTCATTTCTTGATAGATATTATTCTGTACAGTCAAGCTGGTTATATATCATGGCAAAGATCATTAAATTGCCAGTTATATATCATGGAATTCTGGATCTACCGGTTGCTAATATTCCTTGATGAGATTTAATACCAACCCCAATCTTTTGAATAATCAGAAACTGCAAATAGATTTATGAAATTTATATTAGCATCCAATAGAAGTGAGGTGTTAGTGACTTTTAGTATTCAATAGATCAGAAGACAGAAAGAATGCCCTGTTCGCAGGTTGTGATGCTTCTAAATTTAAACTGAGCAGTTCAATTTAGCCCACTGTTGTCTTTATGGTAATTGCCAAAAATTGCTGAATATAATTTGGTGTGCTGATATATATTAGCTTCAGCATTGCCAGAAACAATTTCCTGGACCTATGGTTTTGATTATTCATATAAATATCCTAACTGAAAAAGAAAAAACTTGGCATGTAGAGTAGATCTCTTAATTTGATCCATGGAATAATCTTGATTTTGATTTCACTTAATCTTGGTTTGTAACAGCCGTTACTGTTTTGGTTTTAATTTTTATGGATCAATGACAAGTGCATTGAAGAAGCATGTGTTGCTTTGCAAGAGCTCTTAACGCACTGCTTTGTTTTTTCTCTCATTTAGTCATGTTGCATATTTTTAATCATTATTGTTCTTGATCTGAAATATATATTGTCCTTGTTTACTCTTTTATTTGTAATATTATGAAGCAAACAGGCAAAACATATGAGGTTCCAAAGCTTCAATTACCAGTAATCAACATCCCTTCAGTCAAAGTGGTATACGAGGATCATCGTACCTATGCATCCCAAGCAGCTGTAAGCTAATTAGTATTTCCTAAATCTTTTACTTTTTTCTATTTGTTTGTCGTCTTCTTCTCTTTCCATTCTTGTTTGTTTTTTTGGAATCTATTAAATGTTCAAGGCATTCTGACATGTTGCTTGCCTGTCATCCGGTTTAAATTATCTGTTTCTGATAGGTAGTGCATGATGCAGATTCTAGGTGCTACTTAATAATACCTGTGTAGTCTTCCTATTCAAGAGTCTCTTTCGTTACTGTTGCCTTTTGTTTCCTCTGGATTATGTGTTTTCTCTTAGTTTTCAGCCATTGATCCACTGTGTTCATCCTCATTTTCTTGCATTCTTCCACATAGAAATCTTACCCTCTTCCACACATTACTGAAGCTCTTGGATGATATAATCCATCTAATCAATAGGGAGGAAGGATCGACAGTCCAGCAGGTGCATTAGGTTGAAGTGAGATGAGGTAAGGTAACTGTGAGAAAATACACTCAAAAACATTTTGCTGGCAAGACTGGGCTAACAAAGAAGGATCTCATTAAAGTTAATAGACTGTAACTACTTAGTCTCTTTGAAAATCAACTAAATTCGTTCTCAACACCATAAATTCAAACCCATGATTTAGATTCATACTTCACTGGTCTTCTTTTCCCTGTTCTTTCCTAGTTCCTTGTTCTTATATTTTCCACTCCACGCAGGCTGTTGTCTGTTATTGGTGTTTATATAAGGTTAACTGAAGTCAATGGACATATCATATCATTTAAAATAAAATGTAGTGTTTAAACATTTGTTGTTCCATCCTCTTTTTTCATCCTTTCTGTCAACCGAAGCATTCTGCTACTGCTGTGCCAAAATAGAGCAATTGAATTCATTGGACTTTTATGCTTTGTTTATATTTAGTATTTCTTGTATATTTAAAATTTCTGATATACTCTTTGTTGTTTTTCTTCCTTTTTTCTTTTTGGAACATCAGGTTCATGTCAAAGAAAGTCTGTGGCGGTCATTAGAGGAAGACATGATTCCAACATTGTCAAGTAAGAGTAATTGGCTGGAATTGCAATCTAAAATGTTGCCAAAAAAGTTAAGAGAATCAAATATTTGTGTTGCTGGGGGTAAGTGACTGATCCTATTTCACTGTTGATAAATTTATACTCCTGTCTTTCGCTGATGAGCTTTTGTTAAACCATGATTGAGTTTGTTGTGTCATTAAAAGAAATGCTGTAATACATCCAAGGAACGCTAGACAAGTACACATGATAAAGGATTACTAGAAACAGCAGTGTAGAGTACTTGGGAGTTTTCTGCTCCACAAAAAAATAATGTAACTTCTACATATAGCAGTTGCTGCATTCCCAGGGCTTACCCACTTCAAATCCTCTTATCCCACAAAACTAACATATGGTCTTAGCACGTTCACAACCAACTTATTTGTTTTGATACGCTTACCATGAATTTGTACAAGATGGTTTTCATACACTCACCATCAACAAAAAGGATTGCCTAAACTTTCTCTCATTAGAAAGCTAGGTCTTTTACAGGAGTGTAGTAATAAAGAATTCTAACCTTTTATACATTAGTGTTATACTTGAGCACAATGAAAATGAACACTCTTTGTAGTAGATAAGCTAGACATTAGGCTAAAAGTGTACTCTCTCTCTTTCTTTTTTAAACAAGTTTAGGCTCAAGAAATCACTGATTTGAAAAGATTAGAGAAATAATTTTCCGAGAGAGCTGTGTGTTCGTTGTAGTGCTTATCTTCTATTCAAAATCTTCCATTAGTATAGTGATTATTATTTTTCTACATTACCTTGTTAATTTCCTAAAATATCCGAGTTATTTTCATTTTTTGCAGAGGCTATTGGGATAACCATTGAATTCAAAAATCCACTTCAAATACCTATTTCAATATCTGGTGTTACCCTAAATTGCGAACATTCTCCAGCAGTATCTGAACCGAGTAAGTACAATAGCCCATTTAATGTCATCTTCTTTCTACTTCTCAAAAAAAACAAAAATGCAGTCTCTTTCGACTCCCTGTCTGGCCCAAAGTTCTCACCCTTTGCTTTGCACTTTTAACAACTTCATTTTAAGAAGAAATAGTTTTCATTTAGCTCTCAGATATCTGGATATTGTGTGCAAATATTTGCAAAAAATGGTCAAATTGTTCCTCAAAAAGCAGATATTTAAGAGTTTTGGGATGAACAGAGTACTTATTGAATTCCTTTTCACTTGATAATGAAATTAATAAGCTTTTCATTTTGTTTTCTCACAAATATTCTCCCTTAACACAACTATTGCAATATCAGAATCATAATAAATTCTGTTGTGAATTATGTAGATGCAAATAATTCAATTGGTGAGCAAAATGGTGAGACATCAAACAAATCAGCCACTAGTGGGTAAGTGTATTGAAACATCCAGAGTTTGACTTTCGAGCTCAGTTATGTTTTTCAGATAATAATTAAGTCCCCTTTCCACATGCTTATGATGCTGCACATGTTATTAAACTTCAGGAATTGTGCTTCTGATACATCTTCATTTACATTATCGGAGGCTGATGTTGCCTTAGGAGAAGGTGAAACAGTTTTGGTGAGTTTTTTGACAAGTAATTGAACATGTCTATCTGGCTGCTTGTAGATTTCGTTTACGCTTTTGACTTTTCTTGTTCTCCCTGTTCTACTTGAGAGGTGTGCTGACGCTGTTATAGGAGAAGATGGCATAATCTTTTGTTTCTAGTGTATGACAATTTTTAGCGAATTATGCTATAAGAATCCCCCGTCTAGCAAAAAAAATTATTTATGAAAGGCTGGAGCTAATAAATTTGAGGCCTCAGCCAAATTCAAGCAAATGAGATGGAAGACATCATCCTCTAGTGCTGCATCAGTGCATCTTCACTTTAAAGACTTGTGATTTCTACCATCAAAACTTATCCATAACAATTTATTTTCTTAAATCATAAGCTAGACTTGCTCCTTGCCCTTGCTCTCTGTTGTTTGCTGGTCAAACAGACGAGGCATATGATAAAAACTGATCACTTCCTTTTCATTCTAGCATTAAACTACCAGTTCTGTTTACCTATTTCTCTTTTAAGTACTAAGTAATCGGTAATTTGTTGTATAGTGATTGCCTCTTTCTTAACACTCTCTGTCTGTGTCCGGTAGTTTTATATGTCTGTTTTGTGATGCTGTAAGAACTGGGGACTTTAGTTTTTTCTTCTGTAGATATTGGTATAATCAGAATACACTTACGATTGAAAAACTAGCCCCTTGGTCCATGACATGCGCGCGAGAATCCGAGTAATCATTTCAAAACCTTAAGGCAATTAGTGGAGTAACCCAAGATCTTTATACACACCTCCCAGCATACCTAACTTGGTTTCGGGTTCACACTTTAACTTATGCGACTCGATTCACCTGATTATTATTACATCCCACTAGCACAAGTATTGGGTGACTTTCGCCACCAAGATATATAACAACAACATACCCAGTGTAGTGTAATCCCACAAGTGGGGTCTAGGGAAGTTAGAGTGTACGCAGACCTTGCCCCTTACCTGGGGAGGTAGAGAGGTCAATGAAGTAGTAATTGCCACCAAGATATATGTAAATAAGAAAAATTCATCTTGTGTTTGTTGTTTTTGCTGAGATTTGAATCCAAGTCTACTTCATTGACCACTAGGCCACACTTTGGGTGCAATACCAGTAGTGTTGTCCCAGCATCTTACGTGCATTTCTTGCTCTCTGTATCTTGTGATTCTGATGTTCCATGGATGTAGTTTACCTCTGTTGTCTTAATTATCATATTACTATTTCAACTTTCAGGTACAGCTAACAGTTACTCCAAGAGCAGAAGGTACTCTCAAGATAGTTGGTATAAGGTGGAAGCTGTCAGGTTCATTGGGAGGATTTTGTACTTTTGATTCCGACTTAGTCAGAAAGAAAGTTATGAAAGGAAACAGGAAATCTAAACGATCTACATTCGATAACCTGAAGTTCTTAGTCATAAAGGTGATTTCTTCCTTCCATGCCCACATATTTATTACTTGTGATGTAGACAGTTTAAGATGTTTTAGCATTTTGTACTTGGATGGTCACAGTTACTTATCTGTATGACTTGACTGACTATATGCAGAGTTTACCAAAGCTTGAGGGCTTCATTCATCACCTCCCGGAAACAGTTTATGTTGGTGATTTGCGGTGTATCGCTCTGGAGTTGAAAAATCCATCTAAAATTCCAATAAAAGTATGTTTCTTCTTTTGTACTTACTAGAAAAAGCATGGTTCTTTTACAGCATGTAAAACATTTCCTCGTGTTTGAACATCAGAATGACTAACATGCCTAGTTCTTATTTTCCCCTAAGAATCTTCAAATATCACCTAGTAAAGCTGTAGAATGTACTTCAACTGGGAATATCTTATCTCAGCTAATATTATAGGCGCAATTGCTGCTGTTGCATTGATTGAAAATAGGCTTTGTTCGAAAGGCAGTTTTCAGACCGGCCCTACTTCGTGGGCAAGAGAAGTCATTAGTCAGGAGGATATTCTAAGTGGAGCAGTAATTCCCAACTACAGGATGAACGAAACTATAATCAAGGCTGAGAACAAAGTTTGGCAATGTAAGACTGAAGTTCTCTTGTTTCAAGAGAATGTCTGTGTTTACAACTAAAGAATTGGAAACTGAAGAGAATCTTGGGAAAAACATTTCCTTCAATGCCATCACCTTCTCTTTTTGGTATAATTTTGTACTTAGCTGGTACCTACTGAACTGACTAACCCACAACATATATTCACCAAAGAGATAAATTGAAGAGTTTATATGTTTTTTTGAGCCTAGTCTTGGAGTTACTCACCAAGCTGCATTGCTTCAATTGCTATTGTCACAACCTAATATTTCTAGGTTATGCACCTCTTTTGTTTTAATAAGAATCTGCACTATACAAGCAAATATCTTACAGTGTATGATTCACCAATTTTACTCATAATCATCTACATCGAGGTATTTAGATACATATAAATTGAGATTACATTGATACATATGAGCTGAGAGTCAACTGTGTGTTCGAAATGGATACATGCGTTGCATGAAGATGAACTAGCATATATGGTTGTTTTAATGATATCAATTTGGAGCATTGTTTGTTAGAAAAATTTCGAGTTCTAATGATGATAGCTGCAATGTCCTGGCAGAAGTTGAAGATGAAGGTCAGTCCGCCTAGGTTTCTCCAAATTGGACACAAGGAAGATCTGGAAGTTCAATTTCCTGCTTGCTTGGAAAGAAAAAGTTCAAAACAAAGGTCTTTGAGGTCAAAGACTGATAAAGTATCAGATGACATTTTTTCATTTCCCGAGGTCAGTGTGGGCTAAAGATGTTAGAAATCTACATTTTAAGCCAGGATCTGACCCATTTATCTTTTCTGTGTTTCTTTTTCTAGGACACATCAATTGCAGATGGAACTCCAATCTCATGGCCTCTCTGGCTTAGGGCTGCTGCTCCCGGGAAAATATCTTTATATTTATCAGTATACTATGAGATGGGAGACATATCAAGTGTGATGACATATCGTATCTTACGTGTGCACTTCAATATAGAGGTTTGTTCCTACTGATTTCTAGAAATGTGTAGATTTGTTGTAATGTCTCCTCCAGTTGAGGACAATATCATGAATCTGAGCAAGTGCTATTAGTTTTACAGTTACTTTATCCTCGAGCTGGTGTGTGTATTGATCAAAAGTGAGCCAGTTGCTTTTCCAAAAAAAAAAAAAGTCTCTTACAAGTACCTGCAATATTCACTTTATATAGGTGCTACCATCTTTGGACGTGTCTTTCCAAATCAGCCCTCGTCCATCTAGACTGCAGGAGTTCCTTGTCCAAATGGATGTTGTCAATAGGTCTAGCTCAAAAGGCTTTCAGGTTCACCAATTGTCATCTGTTGGGGATGAATGGGAGATATCATTGCTCGAACCAACTAAGGTCCTCCCTTCAGATTTTCTACTTGCTGGTCAAGCAATTTCATGGTTTCTCAAGCTCAAGGTTAGAAAATGGAGTGTTTACTTGTTCTGTTTACTAATTTGACGCAGTTCAACTTCAGCTTTTGAGATATATTCCCGCTCTGATATTACAATTTAAGGATATATTTTTTTAATTAACCTATCAAATAGTTGCTTTGGTTTTATGTATTGAAATTCCTTTTTGAATCAGAATTGCAGGTCGGTAACTGATCAAGACAGTGCTTCTTCTCTTTGCCCTTCGGTGAAGGCAGATGTCAACTTGCTCTGCGGAAGTGAAATGGTTTTTGATCTATACAGCTCTCCCTTGTCTGAGTTTCACCATTATGAACGAGTACATCAGAGAATATCGGATCAGGTTCATTTATTACTCTGCTATATTTCTCATTATAATGTGATCAATACTGTTTATGAACATGACTTATGAGGTTCTTGTGCTTGTAGTTATAGTTGAACTATAAACAATAGTGGGAGTAATAACGTATAGTTGTAATGATAGATATATTTGATTGCTCAGTGATTCAGAGCGGTTTCACGAAATAAATATACAGCATACCTAGTGTAATCTCATATGCGGGGTTTGGGAAGGGTAAATTGTACGCAGACGTTACCCCTACCTCATGGAGGTAGAGAGGATCGTTACTGTCTCAAACAAAAATGTGTACAATTCCTTATGCCGTACTGCTATACTCAGAAGTTTCTTTTTATTTGAATTGATCAGGAGCACGAGGACACGGTTGACTTTATATTGGTATCCAGATCACAGTGTGAGGAGAATGATCGCGCAAATATTTTCTCCCATCACATATGTCACCGCAGGCAAGGATTCTGTCATGAGAATTATTAACGTATGTATACATACAGGTGTTTCGCTTTTAATGTATACAATCTTGTTTGTTTCATTTTACAGTGTCAGAACAAGTAGTCCGATACGGTGGATAATAGATGGCCCCCGAACTGTAAAACGTGATTTTAAGGAACCTTTCTATGCGATTACACTAAAGATGATAGTCCACAATTCCTCCGATGATGTTGTGTCCATTCGCTGTAACCCCTCTGATTCTGCAGTCAACATCAGCTCATCAGGAACTACATCTGCAGCTTCTGGAAATGAAGTAGGCTGGCACGATTTGTCACTGTCAAACGACATCAAAATCACACCTGATACCCCAGGAACTCGAGTAGTGAAGCCAATGTCGTCTGATCCAGTTCCGTCTTTCATCTGGTCAGCTTCAAGTTCTACTCATTTTACACTCGATCCGTTATCTTCTAGGGAAACTCCTATGGAAATTTGTGTATTTTCACCTGGCACATTTGATCTATCAAACTACTCATTGCACTGGAGTCTTTCATCCCCGAGCGATCAACGCGATGAATCGAGAGCTTCATCTGGAACATGTCAAGGTCATCCATTCTACATAACAGTGCTGCAACAAGATTGAAAACTTTTGAGAATTGGTAAATCGACGTATTTTGTAATTTGTAAATTATGATGTTCTTGTATTTACATTTACATTTACATTTACACAGAAATAGAAACTGTCATAATGGGGAAAAAATAAAACAATTTTGACTGTTTACAATAGGATATGAATTTAATGTGTTTCAATCCTTTTGGGACCAAATACAAGCTTGTAATCCATCCATTTTGTGGTTTAAGAACATGAAAGGTATCCATTTTTATTTCTCGATGATTCTGCACTTAAGTCGAGGGTCTTTCGGAAACAGATATGAGATATTTTGAGTCGAGGGTCTTTTGGAAACAGATATGAGATATTTTGGTAAGGTTTACTTACACTTTATCCTCCTAAAACGTAGCGATGTTGTTGACGATACTTTGTTTTTCTATTATTTGTTATTTTTGTGATTGAGGTTCATGTGGATCCCCCCC
>NC_028637.1:1791503-1792631 GCF_001406875.1 Solanum pennellii | reverse complement strand
GCCCCCCCCCCCCCCCCAAATCTTTGAATTTGAGCCTATGCTTTATTAATGCCTTAGGCGCGAAATAAGAAACGATTTGTATGATATAATATGTATAACTTTTGTATACTATAGTGTAATTTTATAATATATTTATATAAACTCGTTATTTCGAATTTATACAATTGTATCTCTGAATTATTCAAGGGAGCTTAACGGTAGCTATACAACAGATTATAGTTATGAAACATAATTAGATTTATTATATTGCTATTTTTGAAAATTCCTCAATAATAATAATAATGAGAAATTAATGATTTAGTGGTAATAACAATTTAATTAGTGGGCAAATTGGGATTAGGAGAAAAGTAATTAACTTTTAAGACGTGTTTTGGTCGGTCAACCACAAAATAATCATAGATTGGGGATGCAAAATTTGAATATATTAAGAAGCCAAATGGTTATAATATTCATAACTATGATTTAAAATATGTTTTTTTAAAAAAATATATAATTCCATTATCCTTATATTATAATAAATATAATAAGTTGTTAAAATCTACCAAATTAGTTGATAAGACATAATGATTCAAATGCAACATAAAATGGGATAGGAGAAATTGATTTTTCCTATCTCGTGAATAAGTCAAACTTATTTAAATTTTAAATAATCTTAAAGTCATACGATATAGTTTAATCATCAAAATATTCATATAAAAGACGGATAACATTTCACTTCTACGACCAACCATTCGATTCTTCATTACACAACCAACACATACACACACGCTAGCCATAACTATTAACCACCTTTATCAGTTATACTCTTATAAATATATATTTACGAATAAATTTTTTAATTAAAAATAAACTCGTTCAGATATTAAGAATTACTTCTTGTATGAATTTAAATTTAGTATTTTACAATTAAATATATTTTTTGATTTTTCAAATAAATAAACAAGGGCATTAAGCACCTTATCATCTACAATTTTAGTTTTAAATTTTGAAAAAGATTTTGATACATATGTCAAATAAATAAACTTACTCGTTTTCCATATTAAATATTAATAAATAGATTTTTATGGTCATAGCCATCTTTATTTTGTTCTAGAAAAACAACCCCCCACCCCCACCCCCCACCCCCCA
>NC_028637.1:1773106-1791320 GCF_001406875.1 Solanum pennellii | reverse complement strand
GGAAATTTCTTACCTTAGTTTTATTTTCTTAATCCTTAAATTTTGGGGAAAAATAAAATAAAATAGTAGAAATATTTTAGTCAAACGCGTTTTCCTACTCGTTTAAACATTTCCTCAAATAATTAGAAAAATATCTCACTCAAATATTTTTTACGTATCAATTTATGTGATAATATTTCTTTTATTAATCAGTTTTAAAAAATGAAACATCTTTTTAACTTTTTGCGTATTTTCACACAAATATTATAGTACATCATAAATTTTAAAAAATAATCAATTAACATAAGATATTAAATTTCGTATCCCAGTTACGTTATATCATATAAATTTGAAAAATTAAAAAAAAAGGAAATATATTATATATAAAACTCCCCCACCCCCACCCCACCCTTTAGACCCACTCAATCTTAACTATTTTTATTCTTTTTGATATTTTTCCCACTTTCTTCCCTATTTCATCTCCACCACCTTTTCGTACACAACACCCCTTCTACATTTAATTACATATATTGCATATAAATTTAAGAATTTTTTTAAAAAAAAATATATATGTATATATGGTTCGTTTGGTAATTGATTTGAAGATAAGTTATGCAGATGTTAAATTTTACATAAATACTATCATGTTTGATAGCTGATTAAAAGGGTAAGTTATTATTCACATAATATAATATTAGAACTTGGTCTATAAAGAATTTTTTATATATTAGTTTATTTAAAAATAGAAGATGAAATATTCTCTCTATATTTTATTACTATAATATATTTATTTTTCTATTTGATTAAAAAAAAATAATATTATTTTTATATTCAAAAAAAGAACATTTGACTTTTCTTTAATTCCATATTTTGTGCTAAGTCTTGTTTATAGTAGTTGATCTAGACGACCAATTTGACTAGTCTTTATTTTTTCTTCTTTTTTTCTAGTAGTCCTTCCCAATATATTCATTCATCCTACCATTTCCATTTCCCCTCAAACTTCCATCTTTCTTATTGTTCATAGTTTTATCGAATATTCGAAATTTTCGTTAAAGAAAGAAGAAGATGAATGATCTTTTTTCAGGATCGTTCTCTCGTTATAGAGAGAACGATCATGATCAAGATTCTCATGGAATCGAAATGGGAGACACTGGTGGTGTCAACTTAGACAAGTTTTTCGAAGACGTAGAAGCTATTAAAGACGAGCTGAAAAACCTCGAAAAAATCTATGCTCAGCTTCAAAGCTCAAATGAAAAGAGTAAGACCCTTCACAATGCGAAAGCTGTGAAGGATCTTAGGTCTAAAATGGATGATGATGTTTCCTTGGCCTTGAAAAAGGCCAAGTTTATTAAAGTTCGTTTGGAAGCGTTGGATAGATCCAACGCTTCCAATAGGAGCCTCCCCGGGTGTGGCCCGGGGAGCTCCTCTGATAGGACGAGGACGTCTGTTGTTAATGGATTGAGGAAGAAACTTCAAGAATCTATGAATCAGTTTAATGAGCTGAGACAAAAGATGGCGTCGGAATATAGAGAAACTGTTCAAAGAAGGTATTATACTGTTACTGGAGAAAATCCTGATGAAGCAGTTCTTGATACACTCATATCTACAGGTAAATTTCACTTCCTTGTCTCATTATATATTCGAATTCACATGGAAAATTAGATAGTCTAAACCTCGAAAACTAGACCGAGGGAGTACAAATTTAAAGGGCACGATTGTGGTAGGGTGGTAAGTACTCCTCCATCTCAGACAAGAAATTTGGTTAAGAGTATTCGAGATTTAAGTTTTGATCTATAGTTTTTATATGCACAGTCTAATTCTCTGACAAGATGATCCTCTATCGTATGTAGTTCCATCCTTAACCAGAGGTCTTGAGATCAAACCTAGGGGAATAGAGTCGTCTTTAGTATGGAGTGGTTTGCTTCTAAATGGGACTTTTTGATGTAAATTCAGATTAATCAAGCTCCAACACGAATATCTTACATCGTGTATGTAGTTCTATCCTTAACCAGAGGTTTGAAATCAAACCTTGGGAAATAGAGTCGTCTTTAGTATGGAGTGGTTTACCTCTAAATGGGACTTTTTGATGTAAATTTGGATTAATCAAGCTCCAAAACAAATATCTGAGTAAAACTCATCCAAATTTCCAAATGACATATCAAACAATACTTATTTGAATTTCATGTGTCTTAGACTGAATAGGTTGATGGATCGTTCATCGTTACGAGTCATAACAGAACAAACTACTTTTTTTTGTCTCCCACAGGTCAAAGTGAGACATTCTTACAAAAGGCAATACAAGAACAAGGAAGAGGACAAGTGATGGACACAATAATGGAGATTCAAGAAAGGCATGAAGCTGTGAAGGAAATAGAGAGGAATTTGAAAGAACTTCATCAAGTTTTCTTGGACATGGCTGTTTTAGTGGAATCTCAAGGTGAACAACTTGATGATATTGAGAGTCAAGTGAATAGGGCTAATTCATTTGTTAGAGGGGGTGCTCAACAATTACAAGTAGCAAGAAAACACCAAAAGAATACAAGAAAATGGACTTGTTTTGCTATTATTCTTTTGCTTATCATCATCTTGATAGTGGTTCTTTCTATTCAGCCATGGAAGAAATGAGATATGGTCAAAGGTGTTTGGTTTAGTTGTTAATGGACCTCCCCCCTTTTTTTTTTTTTGAATATTCTATATTTTATAGTATACTATTCTATATTGTGTATTTTGGGATATTATTTTGATGTGGGGAGAAGTAAGTTGGATGGGGGTCCATGTGTTATTCTACATTGGATTATTATTATTTTTGTAATTATTGATGTATTTAGAGTATATTCTTTTTGTGTTTGTGACATAGTTATTTGTTTGGTATTCTCATTTAACATTAAGTTGTTTTTTTTCTTGTTTATGTTGAGCTTTTTTTTCTATATTGGTGTTTCTTGATATTTTGGTATAATGGTCTAAAGTTTAGTTCTTTCTTGGCTTCTTCACTCCCATTGTTTCCATTTTCCATTTTCGAATGCTTTTACTTGATCCGGTGTTGATCGAAAACAACCTCTTTTCCCTCCCAAAGTAGGGGTTATGTTACTCGGACTCTTCAAAAATGTCAGGGTGCGTGTCGGATTCTCCAATAGTATTCCGACAAGGTGAGACATCAAAAGTGAAGAGTCCATGTAGCTTAGGATAGGGGTAAGGTCTGTATACACACTAGCCTCCCTAGACCCCACTTTGTACGATTACACCGGATATGTTAATAGGTTTAAAGTTTAGTTCTCACAAATCAAACTTTTGACTATTTGTCTAAACTTTTGTTCTAGTAGTTCAAACTTCTGACCTCTACTTTGAAGTTTAGTTCTAATAGTTCATAATTTTTGACCACTAAGCTAAAGTTTAATTATATTAATTCAAACTTCACCAATAATCTGAAGTTACAACTACTAAAATTTTAATTTAATGAGAAGATCAAGAAATAATATTTTATAAATACAAAATGAGCATATGATAAAGGGAGGAACAGGTAGTAGAATATATGAGCATTTTATAAAGAGTTATCTCTATTGATTCTAGTGATGAGTTATATTACAACCATAATATTTGTTAACTATGCAGTTAAGATAATGTACAGGCAATGTAGTAGCACAGCTTACCTGTATCAAAGTTACATAAGCTGGAAAAAGCATGTCTCGGCCGAATATAAAACTCTACATATCTCCAAATTGCCGATGCTGCTATGAATCTCGATGATCTTATGAGCCGATACTAGAGAGTATTTCACTGTTCTCGGACTCACTTGTTTTGACTACTGGTGGAGAAGATACTGGATCTCTCTGCCCAGCTATATTTAGTCGTAATGGCCGTCCTTCAAGATCCTAATTGCATTTTACAAGAAACTGTGAGAAACAAGGAAGATGTCAAATTGTACTTGAGATACTTTATCATTACTTATCCTTACCACTTCATTCATGGTATCGAGTGCATTGTTCATTGCTTCAGCTGAAGAAAATGTAATGAAACCAAAACCTCGAGATCTTCCCGAGGCCCTGTCATAGATGACTTTTGCACTTAAGAATCCTGGCTGGTCAGCAAAAGCATCTTTCAGACCTTGAGAAGTGAGGTTCCAGCTAAGATTCGCAACGTATAGTTTGTGAGGGCTGTCTACAAAACCTTGATAGGTGCTTCTTATCTTTGCACTCATTACTTGCCTTTCACCTCCTCTTGGAACCTCGGGGAAGTTTACCTTGACCGTACGACCTCCAACTTGCTGTCAAACATTATTAAGATGAGCAATGAATGACCTTAGAGACCAAACTAAATGCTAATTGAGACAGAGGACGTCAGTCCAAGATAGGTAACTAAAATGAAATCTTAATAATATTGCTGTTTCTTATAAAGACAAGGACATCAGTTCAAGATAGGTAACTAACACCAAATCTGAATCATATTGTTGATGAATGACTATCAATATCAATTAGCATTCGATATTTTGCATTTTCTGGTATTGGAGGTGAATTAAGTGTTTTAATAAACTGATGCAAAGCATACAAGAAAAGAGATCTTGCTAGTAAATGATAAGAAAACTGCTAAACTTACAGATCCATCAAACAACCGAACTGCCTCCTTTGCATCTTCAACACTTCCCATTGTAACAAATGCAAATCCACGACTTCTATCTGTAACTCTATCATAAACGATCTACGAAATTCATTGAAGAAAAACAACATGAGTCGTCCTGTATCTTATATTCCAAAAGAAAAAAATACAGGAATTCTAATCAAAAGTTGAACTTATGTACAAACATGCAAGCAACTTAGAAATCATGAGCCATTCAACTGCAGCTACACAAAATTAAATCAACCAACTTTAACCACAAAACAACAAATATGAGAAAATATATGTAACTATTAAGTTTGCGGGTACAACTATGTGTATCCCGTGACTCTGTCTTTAACTTGCTTTCCATTGTTTGAGGGCTAACGCAGCCAGTGGCTGAGCCAGAATTTATGCAAGGGGATTAAAAAAAAACACCAAAAGATCACACGTCGGATTTGAACCTATTCCCCAAGGCAATTTGAACATCCTTTATGATTCCTAGAACCTTCCATTATGAAATGCACTCAACAACTTATACACAACAAAAAAAAACTCAGTCTTTGCACATTTGTGCAGTATAATTTTTCAATATAGGAATGTTGAGTTGCATAAATAGAATTAGTTCAAATTTTGTAATTGGACTTTTCTCCCATAACATGTTGATGTCCTTTTTTTTTGGATAATGTAAAGTTGTATCATAAGATTTTGCTGCATAAAGATTCAAGAATTCGAAAGGGAAAAAGCAACAACAACACATACCTAGTGTAATCCCACAAGTGTCCCAAATTCCGGGTAGAATGTATGCAAACCTTACTCCTAACTCCTGAGAGGTAAATTTTGTCCGAAAGACCCTTGGCTCGAGTCACACATATCAACAAAAACAACAACATACTCGGTGTACTCCTACAAGTCGAGCCTAGGAAGTGTAGAATGAACGCAAACCTTACTCCTAACTCTTGAGAGATAAAAGTGTTGTCCAAAAGATACTTTGCTGGAGTAACACATGTCAATAACAACAACACACTACCCCTTGTAATCCCACAAGTAGCATCTAGCAGTGTGTGCAAATCTTACCCCAACCTCATAGAGATAGAGAGCTTGTTTCCGATAGACCCTCAGCTTACATAAAACCCGCCAAACAATTTCAAATAAGGGGATACAGATATGGAATCAATAACAACAAACTAATGCGATATGGAGAGTGTTATACAACAAACAACATATCAATGCATTTACAAAAACACAACCATTACATAACATTCGAAAAATCGACAGTAACAACAACAAAATAATGCGATAATCGAAGCAAAGCAACAAAAAAACAGACCTCAACATTAGCAACTTTACCAGCTTCAGCAAAAATTTCAGACAATTGAGAAGGTGTCATTGAAAATGGCAAATTACCCACATACAATCTACCATCTTCAATCGATTTAGGCTCATCAACAACCCCATCTCCTTCTTTCTCCAAACTCTCACCTCCCTCATTCTCTTCATCTTCTTCAATTTCCTCTTCAGCTGACAATTCAGATTCCTCATCAAATCCAACAACCCCAGCTCCATCAGACACAGCAGAAGTAGAAAAATGAGTTGAAATTCGATTGAAAGAAGCTAAAAGAGAAGAAATGGGGAAATGGGGTTTCGATTTTATGGGGTTTATGGAGTTATTAATCTTGAAATTGAAATGGGTATTGTTAATACTGGTAGAAATGTGCTCTACTACTGAGAATTTAGGCTTTTGAGTGAAGAAATGAAGTGATGAAGAAGAAGAAGAAGAAAAAGCTGACATTTTTTCTTCCAAATTTTTTCTACCAATGAAGAAATTTCAGTGAGAGAAGATAAAAGATGAGGTTTTGATAAGACAGTTATGGGGTCCATCTCCGATTTCGATATCCGTATTGGAGTCCGAGTCTCGACTAATCTCATGTCAGTAAGTTCATATGTTCGAACTTAAATGGACGAAAGAAATCATATTTATATCATAATAACTCTTATCGGTGACCAATATGGGTTGTGGTGTACTGGTGGGAGTGTTTCGCCCTTAACCAAAAATTTCGAATTCGAGCTCTGGGTATGGAGAAAATCTTGAATCGGTGAACTGTCTTCGATCATTTTTACTTGTTCATTTTAAATTTTACACATTAATTAACCATAAAAGGTGTTGAAGGTAAAATACGAAAACGTTAATTGTCTTTTCGTTGATATGTTGAAAGTGAATGAGAAAGTACTTAATAACGATCAAGTGATTAATGTAGAGCATGATAGACATTATTTGGTTTTATCGATTTGGTTTTAAAAATTTTTTACCCTAGGATGTTATATTGTACGATAATACATTCCGATCCAAATCCGAATTCGTATCAGAAAGTGGGCGGGAGAAAAAACAAAAAATAGTAATGTTTCTTCAAAATGAACAATGAGAAGGTATACCAGTCTGAAAACACACCAATTTGCACATTATTTGGATCAAGTTCAATCATACATCATTGTAGTTTTCACAAACCAACATCACAAAACAGTAATCCAAACACACTGCAACATCAGAGACCCCCGATCGGACAGGGTCATCATCGTCATCATCTCATCGAAAACAAGCTTATTTATCCAACAAAGTGCTGAAAATAAAGTAGCATTAAGGCTTTAGTGCCTCTTACCATCCACGTTGCTTGATAGCAACAGAACGATATAGGCACCGCGTTAATGCTAAGCCAAGGATGAACTGCCCATGATAGCCAAGGATGATCCGGCAATTGCAGCAACCAAATGTGTATGCATTAGGTTGTAGCACGGATGAGGTGAGGCTCAACTCGTGACACCTGACCTCTTTCTCAAGCCAAGGCTATCATACTTTGAGGTTGCAACAGCTATCTGCTGTGCAAACCCACTTACCAGACATGAAAATACCGTGTCCAGTATTCATCATGTCCGGTATTGCCTGGACCGGAGGCCTCAGGTTTTGGAACAGAATAGGATCAAGATTGCCACTAGAGTACATGTTAGCGACCCCTGATGAATCGAAGAACCTACTGCCAGATGTTTCTTTTGGTGAGCTCAAATTGCTGCTATCAGACTGCAGCACTTCAGAATTCTGGGATCCAGTGGGGTAAAAGTTTTGAACATCGCCTGTCTTGAACATATTGGTGGTTTTTCCAGCCTTCATAGTTCCATTCATATTCCTTGTGTTCAAGAAACGACCACCACAGCCCCTAGGTCGGCGCAAAGCATGGAGATGGCGAGAGAGGTGCAAGTACGGCTGCAAGCATTAAGCAGTGCAAAACTCAGCAACAACAGAATGAACAAAGAACATGCTTTTGAAGAAAAGCATGATGATCAAATAAAATATCATGCTGATATGTAGATAGCCACTGTACATGATCATAGAAATAGAACTTTACCTTGCGTGGTTTAAGAGCTTTTTTCTCCATTTCCTTGGCCCTGGTCTTTCGACGCCTTAGTATCCCATGATACTGCTTGGCATTTACGAATATCGGACCTTCATCAGAAGCCAAATTCAATGGTAGCATAATGCGGCCCTGCAAAAATTGTGAAGTGAAATTATATGAATATTAGAGCCTCGAAATCATTCAACTTGAAGATGTAGAGTATGGGAGAGTAAAGAATAGATTACACTACAAAATCCAATTATATTACCAAGTTTACATGATATGTGGCATTCTATCAGAAGACATGTGTTCCCTGTTACTGCATATATTCCAGTGTTCTGCATTAATCTGAAATATTTCCGGTACCACCTTTCATTTGTTATTCCATAGTTCAGCGATAATTAGAGGATCTAACACATAGTTCCGAAGTATTAGTAACATCCTTTTGGTTTAACAATTTGGGAACAAATTTTCTTAACAAATTCAATTCAATGGGCGATAAATGTGATTCCAATGATCTATCTTAACATCATTCTTTTAATAGTTTTGACGCCAGTACTTTCTTTTAATAGTTTTGACGCCAGTACTTGGTCAAACACTGTTCTACCCCAACTAAACTAGGTACCAAGCAGACTACTCTTTACTTCAATACGAACGATAAGTTTGTTTCCTTAGTTTTTATCGTTATTCTAATGACTGAGAAATCCATCTGGGGCCAACCCTTAGGATCAAGGCAATTACAGCCTTTCAACCTCCGAAATTGGATAGAAAGCATCAGTTAAGTGCAGCTACTCCTTCCCTGTTTTCATCTATTTAGTTGCTTATAAAGAGATCTACTCTACCAAAAAACTACTATGACGAAAGATTGGAGCCGTGTTTCCTCAAGGCTCTCAGGTTATATAATGTTCACAGAGGTGGCTTCTTCTAAACATGATGCACGTAATAACATCTCTGCTTGTGAGGAAAAACTTATATATACCAATTATATTAGACGTTAAACTAGTTCCTTCAGTAAACAGTAGTGCACATCTTATAATGCCATCTGCGAACATCATAGCTCAACCAGCAGCATTAATAATCGTACTATAGACCCTCAGTAAAGAGAGTAAGTACGAGATCAAAGGACATTATGTTGATTTGAGTAATCGTACTACAATCGGATGCTGTCTTTACCAATCAATTGATCCAACTAACTTGCAAAATCAACAGGCATAAATCAAGGTTTCTTCGACTTCCTCTCATCTTTTTCAAATAAAAAAATTCCAATCTTCTTTTAGATGAAGGAGAAAGAATGGTTTTTGGAAACTTTTCCGAACCCACCACATTAAAAATCCAACTCAGCTCACATATGATGTGCTAAAACAAAATTTACGCAATATTATCAATGATGGAAACACGACATAAGCTGTCATAAAGTTAATATTGGTTGTCATTGCATGTTTGAAAAGATCTCGAAAAATATATAAAGCTAAAGTTTGTTACTTTAGTAAGTTATGCAACAAAACAGCAGAATGTCTACAGTAATGCTGTTACTTCGTTTTTCGGAATATGTTACTAATTCCAGAGAAAGCATAAATTACCAAACCCACATAACTCCGGTGATTGGAAAGTGATGCTATCAGAAAGAAGTAGTACCGAAAGTTGAGGAGCATAAGCCGAAAATAACCCAATGCATTGCTCTCCATAAGGATGATTTGCATAAATCTGCACCATTTAAAATCACACCACATAAACAGAATGAACAAGCACATATGTTGAGATTTATTAGAAATGGAACTTTCGATTACCAGGGACTGACCAAAACCTAGCTCAAAGTGACCTCGGTAGTCCATATTAGCTGCACGAACAGAGGAAGCAGCCTGAATGTTCGAAAGTTTTTGCCCACTTGCCGAAGATTTGCAATCACCTGAAGGAGTTAGAGGCATGATTATGCCACATTTTTGAAGAACCTTGTTGGAAGTTTGGAGCAATAGATTTGTCCAACTTCCAAACTAGATATTCTTTTTGGTCGTAGACTCATAAGCTAAGTTGCATAGACTCTTCACTTTCGATGTTGCACCCATGTCAAATTCTCCAAAAAGTACTCTACTTTTGGAGAAACCGACACGCACCAGCTGACGTTTTTGAAGAGTCCAAGCAACATACCTAGTAAGTACTTTATAAGACTCCTAATATTTCTCTTTTTGAGGTGATCAAAAGAAATACATCAAATCTAGCTAGACTATAGAAAGAGTTTACTTAACCTACCAATGTTTTTTACTTAATGTTATTTTCATAATATTTGGAAAAGCACTACCAGTTTCCGTTCTTTCTTGTGAAATCTGAATTCCATTGAATTCTGAGAAGCACCAAATATGGTTTTCATGCAATGTAGTTAAGATTTTTGTTACAAGAACTTCACCAACAACAAGTAAATGAAAAGAAGATTTTTTTTTCGATAACAATTCTGATCCAACATAGGTCCAAGAACTATGGTGTTTTTCATGAAAGGAGCAAGCATATTGGCACTAAATATCATTTATTAGACAAAGCATATTTAAGAAAGGATCAGATATCAAAACTTGAGAGGCCACCAAGCCATTGAAATTGATGATCTTAGAAATTACTAATGTCTTTTGGCGTGACTTATCAAGTTTAAGAGGGGCATTGAATTTGTAAACTATATTCATCCCAAATGCATATATTTTAAGGATAGTTACCAACAAGACCACCTCCCTGGCCTATCCCATCGAAAAGCAAGACAACACTCACCACCTACTAACCTTCTACCATTATCCGCGACGTCCCCATCCTCCTATCTAAGGCCATGTCCTATGAATTGCCAAAAGAATGAATAAGAAAGTACCAGAGGAAATAGTGAACTCTGTTGCATTCCCCTTGGGCTGCTGCTCCACAGATGCAGATTTCAATTGTCCAAAAGGCTCAGCATAAGCCACAGATTGAGACATAAAACCATTACTCCACCAAGGAGCAGTGCACAATGTTCCAACAGATTGATTCTGGACAACCCCTTCATTTCCTTTGGAAAATATAGTAGTATGCATGGTTATAAACGAGCAACTCACACCTTTTTTTCTTGAAAATCTAAAGGAATTTTGTTCCTGCAGCTCAATCAATTGAAGCAAACAATATTTCATAAGTTCCCATTGAAAACAATGCCTCAAGATTATAATATAAGAGAAGTTCTAAAACTTAATCCAAAATTTTCAAGAATCATATCTAGTAATAACCAAAAACGAAGAACTTCAAAAAAAATTGCAATAGTAAAATAAAAATATTTTCTTGATAACTATGATGTCCAGGCCAACTTGCGAACATCTCAACTTATTCCAATCGGATGTTCGTTACCTCCCATCAAGCACAACTATTAGGTAGTAACAAAGGCTGAACTAGACTTTTGAGTTTATCGATTCTAGATTCTTGAAAAGAAAGTTATTAGTTTTTTGATAAACTATTTATACGATCCACCAAGGTTCGAACAAATAAAAGAAATCACCTAGTGTTTTTGCCTATGCTACAATTTGAACTTGAAATCTCATTACTCTCAACTGCTTCATTAACTACTAAGCTACACCCTCGGATGCTAGGAGAAACAAACAAAGATCTTGAAAACAAAATCTATCTTTTTCTTCATTATTTTAAGGAAAGAAAAGCTAAAAAAAGGGAAAATATCCAGAAACTACATAAAAACTATCAATCATTGAACAAATATTCTGACAAAAATAAGCTAAACTACAAGATAACCAGACAAAAATCACGAAAGTGGCAGTTGGCAAAGAACATAACAATACACAAACACCATAAAAAGTAAAAACAAAATATAAAACCAGCCTTGAGTTCTATAATACCAAGAATAGTACTAAGAAGAAAATAAGAAGAGAAAGAACTATTTTTTACAACAGTCATAACAGAAAAAAAAAGTGAATATTCAGTATTCTTGACAAAAACAAAGTTGTTGGTGGGCAGGTGACAGATATTCCGTAAAATTAACAAGCTATTCCACACACCATCCTAATTACGAAATATAACACCTTGCTAATTCTACGGAATACCTAATCAACCTAATATTTGTATTTGCTAAAATTTTAAATTCGAAAACTCAACAACTTTATCGACTACTAAATTACACCCTTTTAACTGACTAAGAAGCATAACAAAATCTTGATAACAAGTTTCAATCTTTTCTTCATTATACTAAAAGAAAAGCTCTAAAAAGGGAAAATTTCAAGAGAACACCAGACTCTGAGTAAAACATCAAATAAAAAATAAACAAAACACTATTTGAACAAGAAAGATTAAATCTTTACAACACCCATGATAGAAAAAAAGAGAAAAAATAAGTGAATATAAGCAAGTAGAGTGTTGTACCTAGTTAAGTAATAGTTGTACAAAGATGAAAATTTTAAGCTTTGTGTGATTGTACAGTCAATTAGAGAAACCCCATTTAGTAGCAGCCATGTCAGTACAATTTCAAGCAGAGAGAGAGAAGAAAGAGAGAGAGAGAAGGCAACAGAATGATTTACAAGTGGAAAAAAAATTGGAATTACATGGCAATGACCAATGAAATATAGCCTTCATGGAAAGACTTTGTTTTATGTGCTTTATTAGTTTTCTTTTTCCTTCTTTAATAACACTCCCCGCTCGACGGGCGGTCACGAATCATAACGCACTCTTAACACAATAAATTTACTTTAAAGTTGACCTGTTTGTTTATATGATCGTCGGACTGTATACAGGATAATATAAGGGTAATCTGACTAAAAAGTCATATAAAACTTGATTGAAAAACAAGTGTTTATTGAAGAAGTCCTCGTAAGGACTCTCGAGAGATTTAGCATAGACAAGGGATGAGAGAGTTCGTACGAGGACTCGTTTTCATTTAAATAAATTTATTTTCTTTGTTATGAGGGATGCGGGTACCTGTTGTTCTTGTTGTTCAGAGTTGTAAACTGAGTAATTTAAGGTATGGCGGGAGATTTGTATACCTTCATACTTAACTAAGTTCTCGAGTTAGAATTCTAAAAATAAAATCGTTAAACAATGTGTTTTACCATTAAATATTAGTCTCGGCATGAAAAAAATCATATATCAACATAAGTTGGTCTGATGATCAATAATACGCAATTGAAAAATTGAATTAGTCGAGACGAAAAGCGAATATAAAAAAATTTACGGTAGGAAACAAAAAAAAATTGTCCTTACACTACCCCTATCCACCTTAAAAATACTTGATATGTTTGTTTAGTTAAATGCCGAGAAATAATCGAACAAATGTCAGTGAAGGTGTGATAACATTCAAATATACTTCTTGAAAAGAAATATAAACGATCTTATGCAATATATTTACCCAACCATGAGTCGAAGTCGATCCAACAGAGAATATGGAAGACCATTGAAAGACGGGATCTAAAGGCACGCAATTCTTGATCTTTTTAGAATTCTGAAGGACATCGATCTTTCGCCTTGCGCAAGGATATCTCTCTTTTCTTATACTTTCCGTTTTGTCGAGCCCTGCTTTGGTCTCTGGTTTGATGGTTGTACGTGCTAAAAATCCGGTACATTCCGTATTAATGTCTAAACTAAGTTGCGTGCATTTGATATTTTTTTTCTATTAAGACGTAACGAAAAATTATAAAAATCACCTAATATTTTTTTACAGACTCTAATTAAATATGAATTCTCATCTATTATCATATTTCATTAACTTTATTAACCATTAGACTACGCAATTTTTTTTTGACCTAACATGAAATAAACATTGAAATTTTGGAGCATTTAATATTTCCCTTCTACTCATTCTCAACTAAAAAAAAAGTTAATAAAAATATTTTATTATATGCTTTTAATACTTGTACATTAGTCTAACACATTCAAATCCTTTTGACTTTACTAACTTTAATTCTTTTTTAAAAAAAAAAATTAAGAAAAAAGGAAAACCACATAAGTGGATATAGTACTTGATATTTGTTAGTGGATTGTAAGAGGATAACCATAAAATCTCTTTAAAAAGTTTATTTTTATAACATAAAAAATTATCTCAACTTTTTATGACATAAATAATTATTTTTCAACTGTTTAGAAAGCCAAGTGGAACATTTTTGAGGGTGGGGGTTACTAATTATTTTTTTTAATTATTATTATACAAAGTTTTCCAACTATAGCAAGTGGATACTATTATTAGTATGATTTATTCTTTTTAAGAAGATAGAGTATATAAATTAATTTGGGTAATTGAGGTTGGGAGGGGACCTCTACCTGTAAGTACTTATAATTTATATCACCAAACAAAAAGATTATAAATTTATAATGGGGGTGATAAGCATATCATTATTTTTAATTGGGAAAATTATATGAAATAACAAAATATTAATTTAAATTAAAGGGATAATATATAAGTACCCCCTTAACTTATGTTCGAAATCTTAGAGACACACTTATACCATACAAAGGTCCTATTACCCCCTGAACTTATTTTATTAATAATATTCTACCCCTTTTCGATTTACGTGACACTATTTTGTGGGCCCAACGCTAATAGGACCTTAGTATAGTATAAATGTATTTTTGGAATTTCGAGCATAGGTTGAGGGGGTACTTGTGCATTTTTCCTAAATTAAATGATATAGTCATAGTTTATTTTAATTGTAATTAGCAGCAATGATTCCTTATTTTTGTCATCTGATTCGGTATATAATTAGCCATTTTCGGTATACAATTAGTCATTTTATACATTTCGATATATAATGTATAAAATGCATTTGTGTTTGTATAAAGCGAGAGAAAAATGTATATGCAAATATAAAAACAAATATTCTCGTGTTATACATTTGTAATTATACAAATACAGATCTCATTATACAAATTAGAATATATAAATGAATTTATACAAAGCTGAACAATTTATATAAAATTGGATGTTTGTAGCGAATTATACAAATCAAAAGTTCCATAGCAAACATAAAATTTGCTATGGAGCGCAATTATGCAAACCATAGCTATAACATACAAATATGACTTTTATGTTTGCTATTTGTTAAAGTTGCTCTTTTTAATTTGATGTGCCGAGTTTGAATTTGAAAGAAAATTTTATTTTTCTCATAGTTGAATATTTCAATACAAATTACATTAATCGACCTTAAAATGCCTATCGAAATTCAAGGGTTAGTGTATGTTATTAGCTAGACTAATTACTTGATATGAGATCATTAAAGGTATGATGAGATGATGAGATGATTCGTATCGTTCCGTCCTTAACTAAAGGTCTAGGAATCGAACTATTAGAATGAAATTTTTTTTAATACATTATAAAAATATTTTGAATGAGAAAATGACATTTTATATTTAAACAATATATTAATTACTATAAGGAGAAGATATATTCAAGGGTTGGTTAACCTCTTAAATATTTTTGCATAGCTAGGATCACCATTGTATTTTATTCCATTTTATTAAAAAAAATATTATTAATATAATTTTTTAACTAAGGCATGATATTTAGTTTTTCAACTTTAAGAACCTTTCTAATTAATATTAGTGAATTTTAATTAAAAAAATTTGAATTTAAATTTTATATATAAAATTTTTTTAGTAGATAATATTTTTTAATTTATCGATGTCCTGATATGATTATCAAAAACCAGAAAATGGATAAAAGAAGAGAGCCTTCTTCCAAAGACTCCAATCCAAAAATTGATTTCAACTATATATTATCATTATTTTTATATTAGAATAAAATATGTATATAAGGCAGCAAGTTGGGTTTATATATATATATATATATATATATATAACATTTTTTAAAAAAAAGAAAAACTAATTGCTTGTAAATTTAATTAAATGATATTAATACAATAGCTGGAATAATATTGTTTTCTAGTCATTGTCATTGTATTAAACTATTAATCTTCTTTAAGATTAATTCTATTTGTATGGTTTGCAAATTTTAAGGATATTTTAGCCACTAGTTTTGTTAGTAAGCCTGACCTTATAAATCAACCTGAAATACGCAAATTCACATTTAGTCAAATTTTAATAAAATATCGAATATCGTGAAAAATTTAAGAAGAACGATAATTATGTAAAATACTTGTAATTTACCTATAAGTTTTCAATTTTTAGATAATTTAATTTTGTATACTCTGATTTTCTCATTCCTTTTTATTTGTTCAGTTTGAATTTTTATATTTCTTAATAAAATATTAATGTTAGTGATGAATGCTCCAATAAGTTTGAGGAATGAGGGTAAGATTGAAAAAAATAATATCTTTCATTTACTATTAAGTAAAATAAATTTTAAATAATATACTAAACAAGTAAATGATAATAGAAAGAATTTAAATAACATTTAAGATTTTACATTATCATATTATTCAAATGAAATCCTTTTTGGACTGTTAAAAATAAAATATATTAGCAATATTTGTTATGACAATAAATATAATTTGATAGTATATAAATTATTTTACTAACATATGACAATATATATTATTTAAACTCATTAATTAATGCCAAGTTGTTATAGATACATGTGTAAACAACAAATCACAAACACCAACTAATACATTATTAGATACTAACTAACCTACAACTAATTAGTGTCCATTTGACATTTTCACTAATGATTAACATAATTTTCCACTCTTAATTTTTTTTAATTAAATGCTTATGATGTTAATGGAGTAAGTGCTTGTGGAAACACTATTGTACAACTCATATTGCACATTCACATTTTACAGTGCGTGGAATCATAATTATCACTAAAAAATTTAAACTGTTTGATTAGTTTTCACGATGTGTCATTCACTTGTTTGCTACTTCAATGGAAAGATGATAAATTTTCGAAAAAAAAATTCGAACGAACACAATCGTGAAGAAGTAAATCTATCCAATTTCACTGTCGTACAAGTCAAGAGTCGAATTTTACGTATAATATAATTGTCGTTATATTGTAGTTGACAATAATAATAAATAATAAAAATATATAGATTTTACTAAAATATCCAAAATTGGAAGCTAAGCAAGTAAACTTCAAGAAATAATAAAGAAGCTTTATTAAGAAGGGAAAAAAAAAGCACATTTTCAATACATGTGTTTGATGTAAAATAAAGTTTAATATTAATAAAATGGACCATAGTTTTATAGATAATTAATAATTGCAAAATGGTAAGGAGATGCCTTAAATGGAACTCATTCTCTTTTCTAGACTAAAAAATCATTATTTATAAGGTCCACATCAAATATTTTAAGTTCCTTTATTTTCACTTTGTCCCCTTTAAGTAGGTATATGTATATATCATTGAGAAAAATCATGCGCGGATTTAATTTAAAGCGGATAATATTTATTTTATCATATTAAGAATATTTTGTGATATTTTAGCACTATAATTACTATCAGATCGAACAATTCAACGAGATAAGTATGAAATATCGCAATGACAATAATAATGTATTATTGTTATTGTTATTATTATTATTATTATTATTATTATTATATTTTTATTTTATTTAATTTCAATATTTCCAAATAAAAGGACCTAGGTTTTGCTTTCTTTTTCATCTTGTTTGACTAAATTACAATTTTAGTAAACATCACATTAATTATGACTAGTTTAATTTAGCTTGTCAAATGTATCAAGGGAACTAGTTATATAGTTGGTAAAATAGGGAGCAAGATAACAATATATCAAACTGTCACGACCCAAAAATGGGCGTGATGGCACTCGTCTTATCCCACCAAGACAAGTCAGCCTAAAACTTACAATAAAATGCGGAAAATTTATAAGTTACTTAAAAGTACCCCAAAACCTGGTTGTCACGTGTACAAGCCTCTAAAGTATTACAATTGATTCAAAAGAAAAACTCAAGTCTCTAATGAACTTGTTTCTAGAATAGAACAAGATCATAATTAAGGAGAAGAAAGTCTGCTGTGATGGAAACAGCTACCTGACAAATCTCCAAGAAGCCTCGGAAAAGAAGAGAATGACAAGTACAACAAAAATCCAGGCTCATAACCTACAAAAAAATTTGTAGTAGCAAGGGGTGAGTACCAAACCACACGGTACTCAGCAAGTAAACCTCTAAACACAAGTTAAGGGGATAAAATACGGGTACTCCTACCACCCCCAACCAAACCTCCACAACTACAACCTGCATTAAAATCAACCCAACCTAACAGCTCACAGTTTACATAGCACGTAGCTCAACAACAACACTTAGACAAATTACATATCCTCAACAACAACACTTCAACGAATTACATATCC
>NC_028637.1:1765693-1766903 GCF_001406875.1 Solanum pennellii | reverse complement strand
TATGTGTTTAGCCTTGACCCAAAAATTTACCCAATTTTATAATCAAATTCCTAAGTTTTAAGCTTAGGGTTAAGTCTTAATTTTTTTTCCAACAATATAATCCTAATAATTTCATACAATATAATAAACCAAATATTCAATTAACCCTCTCAATATACCCAAAATTTATTTTATAATGTGATAATTATAGAAAACTAAAATCTGAAAAATATTAAAACTAGCCTGCTTCGTGAATCAACTGTAACTCTTGAATTAAAATTCCTAATACTTACCAATTTACTACCATTAGTCAGTGATCATCTTTTCTCCACTTAGCCACCCAATACGTAGCAATAGTATTGATATCCAATGAATTCAAAGGAAACATCACATGCTTAGTTACCCAATCCCAAAAACAAAACAAAAATAATATCACAAGATTCCATACATTCAATAATTAATTAACTTAAAACAATTAAAATCAATTGTACTATTTGATTGTTACCTGAGTTCGGTCTTTTTCCTCCGCTCTTCATTCTTTTCTTCTTATTTTTTTTTTCATCTACCACCGCTATTTCAAGTTTCAACAATTAGGGCTTTTAGACTTTATTTCCTTTTATTTATTTATTTATTTATTTTCTATTTTTTTTCCCATTATTATTAGCAACAAAATAATACTTTATTAAGTCATAAATTATTTATAAAAGCTATTGGAAAGGTTAATATAAAAAAAATGGTTAAAATTCATAAAACGACTAAGAGGGTCGTTACACAAACTCAGTAATTGCTTTAGTTATCTCGATTAATTTAGATTCACGTCACATAAAATATATATAAGTGATAGCTCCCTATCATAATTTTTTATTTTTTTTCAAGTAATTTGTCACCATTCTTATTTCCTTTTGAAAGAAACATATACATCCATACAAGAAAATATACTGATTGTTTTGTATTAATTTGTTTGTCTAATTTTATTTTGACACAAAATTTATAAATAATTTTTTTTTTGAATTTTGTGACTTTAATTAAATTAAAATATGTAAAGCGTACCATTTCTTTTTAATCTTATGATTTGAATATGTTAGGTGGAAAGTTGAAATTAAACAGTCATAAAAAAATAATCATTCTAAAAACGAACCAAAAATAAAAATAAAATAAGTAAATTAAACTGAAGAAAATAAATACGAGTTAAACATAGAACTTTATATATATATATATATATATATATATA
>NC_028637.1:1752081-1765487 GCF_001406875.1 Solanum pennellii | reverse complement strand
AATATATAATTTAGATTATAATTTATTTCATTATGACGTATGCACAAAATTTACATGTTTATTCAAATAATTTACTTTTTATGTTATAGTGATATACTACATTTTTTAAATAGCATGAAAATATTTTATTCAATAGTTCAAAATTAAATATGGGAAGTAAATGAGTACACAAAATAATTGGATAAAAGATGAAATTGTTGATTTATACAATTTTTAGCTATACATAAAAATGAAGAACAAAAATGCTCATTTTGAACTCCGTCATATATTAATAGAATATTCATGAGAGTAACGTAATAGTCTTATTTTACAATTTATTTTTACAGAATCAGAAATAAATATAACAAGAAAATTTTGTAAGATTAAAATATGAAGGACTTTATTATTTTTGTGGTGAATTTTTCATATATAGTGGTTTAATTTTTGAAATAGTTTTTAAATTTATTTTTCTTGATATTTTGAACTATATTTATGATTAATTTATTTATGGATAGGATTGATTGATAATTTGAATATGTATATTTTAATTTAATTAAAATAATATTTTAATTAAAATTTAATTAAAATTTTTTTAATAGACATGTTACAATATTGACATGTTACAATATTTCTAAGCTTTGTGGTGCATTACTTTTTCATATATGATTTCATATATATGGGAAAATGCACAAGTACCCCCTCAACCTATGCTCGAAATTTCAGAGACACACTTATACTATATTAAGGCTCTATTACCCCCCTGAACTTATTTTATAAGTAATTTTCTACCCCTTTTTAGCCTACGTGACACTAGTTTGAAAAAAAAAGTCAACCGTCGTTGGTCCCACAAGATAGTGCCACGTAGGCTAAGAAGGGGTAAAAAGTTATTAATAAAATAAGTTCAAGGAAGTAATAGGACCTTAAAATAATATAAGTGTGTCTCTGAGATTTCGGGCATAGATTGAGGGGGTACTTGGACATTATCCCTCTCTCTCTCTCTATATATATATATATATGAGAAATACCTAACAACTTACATCACCTATCACCATCCCCCCACCCCCATCCCCCAAGAGTTAGTGGTACGATAGCGCAACTTTAACTAGAGATTGCGAATTGAAATATCGATAATAAATAAAATCGTTATAAGAAATACTTTTTAATAAATTTTATGCGGTAAAAATTTAATAGAGAAATTTTTACATAATACAAATTCAAATTAATTTAAAATCTAAATAGAAATTCAACATCGAGTGTGAAAAAGAGAACATAACCACATACCAAATACACCAAGTTAGAAACGAAATGTTTTAACAAAAAAAAAAGTGACTCGAATTTGAATTAATCGAACTTCAAAGTACATAATGAAAACAACATTTAGGTTCATTCTGAAAATGAAAAAAAAATCCAATAAAAATGCATTTTTTCAATAAATATTATGTTTCGAATTAGTCAGAGTTCAAAATGAGTATAAGCGAAAAATAAATTGCTTTTTTCTTGCAAATTTAAGTGGTCCAAACATATATAAATTTTTTTAAAAAATATATTTAAAAAAATATTATTATTTTTTAACTTTTATTGGAGAATGACGTGATCCACGTGTCAACAATTGAAAGCTTGTTGGAATGCATGAGATGTCTACAAGTGGAATCCATACAACCACTAAGAGTAGTGACGGAGGAATAGTATTTCTACGTTCTTAATTAAAAATCTCGAAAATCAAGTGATTTTGAATTAAAAATATACTCTCGTAGAAAGTACATATGATCGACTCTAACTTTAGTAATCTATGTAACGCGAAACTGAATTAAATCAAACCAAAATAGATATTAGATATTACGTAAAAATCGAAAAAAAGGTATCAAATATTGAGAACCTAGGTCAATTAATTTGTATTCACAAGGCTCTAGCAAGAAATTTCTAATTTTCAAGACTCTAAAACGTGAAAATCCGAGATTTTTCATTAAGAATAAAATGATCGTTCCAACAAACATATTGCTAGAAACATATGCAATCTTTCTATTACGAGTTCAATAGAATCGAACTTATTATACTTTTTAAAATTATGTGTTTAGATTAATAAAAGAAAGATCTCAACCAACGTATCGTAATTATTGCAGATGCAACAACTTTTATGTTGCGGATTCAATCAAACCTAACATTTTCGACATATATATAAAACTTGTATTGTAATCTCAAGAAATATCTATCTGAACTCATAATTTTAAAATTATGATAAATTTAGGGTTGAATTTTTTTAAAACTTGAACTCGTTAAATTTAAATCCGATAACAAAGTGGCGCACACAAAAGAAAAAGGAAAAGGTGTTTTATGTGATAAATATTTGCTCTTAGATTTGCAATTCCACATCAGATTTAGCTGACTTTTTATTAAATTTTTCTTATATATATATAAATAATACCCACCGTTGGATTTTGTCTGGGTATGTGTTAATAACTTTTTTAAAAATAATTAATACACCTTTTAAAAGGTACAAGAAAAAGAATTATTGAAAATTTAAAGAACTTTAAAACTTTTTATTTATTTATTTATTTTTAAGAACTTTGAAACTTGCTTGATAACATCAGCAATGATCTCATTACCACTTGTAATGGATTTTTTTAATCTTTGTTTTCACTCGGTGTTTTAAATCTACAACGAAATTCGATTAAATTCAAATTTATATATTGCATGACTCGTTTTCTATAGGCGGCCTTCTCGGTAGGGTTTTTCTAGTCCCAAGAGTTTTCGAAGTACTCAATAACTCTGATTAATTTAGAATGGATAAATCTCAATCATCTCACCATAACAATATCGAAAATTATAATGGCTTCTTTATGGATCTTAGCTCATAAGGCTTCATATAGATATGGAGGACCTTTTGTTGGATAGCAATACTTTTATCCCTAAATTAATTGTAAATTTACTTTTGGATCATTATTGTATAATATATAACAAAATATATTTAATTTTTTAATTAATTAAATGATTGGTCCCTTAATGTAGAAATTTATATTATATTTGATTATTCATAGTATTATAATACGACATGTTTTAATTTTTTGATGAAGGATGTTCGAATGACTATCTCTCACTGCTACGTGATAGAAAAAAAAACCATTCCATAGATTTTTAATTGTGAATCTAAGACTAATAAAAATACTTGAGTTTAAAATTTTCATTTATGTTTCTAGATTTTTCATTTCGAATATCATATATCGAATTCCGTAAATAAAATTAGTTTAAATATATGCAACAAATAGTTTTATTCTATTCAACATAATCTTTTCAGTAAAAGATTAAATCGAATTTAATTATGATTCAATTAAGAGAACGAAAGATAATTATTTGATATAAACCGTCTCTAACGAGCGAGTGGATCGCGATGTTAGCTTTGTATAAGTGCTAAAAAATTCAATCTTCATTTATTTTTCTTGTGTTGTTTGCTTTAAGTAATGCATTTCCTTTTGGAGTTGGTGAAAAAGTTGAATGGATCAAGTAAAAAATGTGTGTTTGTAACACTAAGTTTTTTGTTTTATTTAGCTTATTATAAAGTTTATATAAAAAAAAAACAACTAAATGTTACTTAAATATAAAAGTGGATTTCAATTTCATTAATTTTTTAATAAATCTTTTATTACTTTTTCTTTTCTTGTTTTTAAATACTTTGGTGTTAAATTATGGATGGAGTTACTTAGATTAACCTAAGATATTAGCTTTCCTATTATATATTTCAAAAAATAATAATTGAAATTTGAGTTTAATTCAAACTTGAAAAATTAGCTAGGGATGTCAAAATTGCCGAACCTTTTTATAATAACGTTGTTTGTTCGAAATTAAATAACTTGTTTTAATAAAATATAATTTTAACATGAAAATCAATTCCAAAGAACTCATCTTTATTCTTGACTTAAAAGGAAAGAAGCTATAAGAGGTACATCTATAGTACAATTGTAAATTATAATTGAAAACATATCTTGTAATTAAATCAAAAAGTTTGAAAAGAATAATTGACATAATTAGCAACCTACTATACAAAAGGAGATGATACTTTTTTGGTTTATTCCATTTAATATCTAAACCTATTTTGGATCGATTAATTCAGATTCATACTGTGTAAGTATGAGACTTGAATCAAAACTATTAAACTTCTTCACAACTTAAAAATAAGTCTACTCTTTTTTCAAGACTCGAACATATAACCTTCGCTTAATGAATTACTTTTTTTAATTCATTTCATCATAACCTTCAATAGAAACATATATTACTCCATTACCTTCCAAAATAGGTGATGAATCAAAACTTAGAAACAATACCTTTTGAAGGCATCATTTGGTAGATTCAAAAAGTTAGAAAGGCCTTACCAATAATGGCTATCTTTCCAAGTGTCAACTCTTGAGAAGATTTACACAATGCCAAGTCTATCTATTTAAGCAAGAATTTTGATGCATATTGACATCTATTAAAAATGATTGTCCATGTATAGCTACTTCATCTTGATACATTTGACACAAAGGAAAATGGAAAATAATTAAAAGAAGTTGTGACAAAGAAAGTTAACAAGTTATCATATAAAAAGGGAAAAAGGAAAAATATTTTCCTGAACTATTATAAATGGTATGCAGATATCTTTCGTTATACTTTTGGGACATTGATGCTCCTATCGTTCAAAAACTAGAGCATATATACCATTTATACTAACTGACAGACACGTGTCATAATCTTATCCATCGATCGACATCGAATTGATGGATAAGATTGTATCGCGTGTCCCTATTTAGTCTTTCGTTAGAGTGAAGGGCATATACGCTCTAGTTTTTGGACAACAGGGGCACCAATGTCCCAAAAGTATGATGGAGAGTATATGCATATCATTTACGATAGTTCAGGGTATGTTGTCCTTTTTTCCTATAAAAAAGGGGATGATAAGGATATAACTTTTTATTATTATTAGTTTCGGTATTCGTCTTGGAGTTCAGATTAATCAGCAACATAAAACTTGTTAACGAGAAAGGGCTTTGAATCAAAGTTTTCTTTTTCATTTTTATAACTCGAATTTGAGGTCTCTAATTAAAAATATATTGATTTATTCATTCTATCACAATACTTGATCTATCTGAATTCATATTATGCACGATCCATTACACAAAATACTTTTTTGATTTCTCGTTTGACTTACAATATTCATTGAAAATACTCGAAATTTTTAATTAAGATTTATGAGTGAAATAATCTTTGCTTATTCCACCACAATTACAATGGTATAGTACTCAAATTACCTTACCAAAGAGGTCATGAATCACAACCTAGAAACAATTCTTTTCAAGGCATTATTTGGTAGATTATTAAAAAGTGAAAGGACTTATCAATAGTGGCTCTTTTTCCAAGAGTAAATTCTTGAGATTTACACAATGTCAAGTCCATCTATTAAGAAAGATCTTAAAATACATAATTGATATCTATTGATAATGATGTTACTCTTTATAATTACTTTCATATTTGCTACATTTGGCACAAGGAAAGTGGCAGAGAATAAGACTATATCAAACATTTGAAAGGCAATTATTTATTCCCTATTTATTCTTTTAACTTTCATGTATTCACTTTTCTATTTATTTCCTTTGTTTTTAACCTTTTCCTTTCTTAAAAAATAAAATAAAACTTTGAACCTTATTTTAAGAAAGGTATCACTCTGGGAGTGTAAAACGTTTCTTACTTAATATGACTCTTTTCACGATTTAAACCTGACATATGTGATTCAAATGAAGGGTGTGCTTACCGTTCTATCAACTATGTTCCTAGGTCTCGAAATGAGATTAAGGGGTGCTTACCATCCCATTGACTCTATTTTCAATACTCAAACTTGAAATATATGGCCCTTGGGGTGCAACCTTTCTCGAGCGGTAAGTAAATCTAGAATGTTTTGTACATTTGATTAATTATTTAACTTTTTTTGTTCTTAATCATATATTTCAAGTTTGAATATTGAAAATAGAGTCAATGGGATGGTAAGCACCCCTTAATCTCATTTCGAGACCTAGGAACATAGTTGATAGAACGGTAAGCACACCCTTCATTTGAATCACATATGTCAGGTTTGGATCGTGAAAAGAGTCATATTAAGTAAGAAATGTTTTACACTCCCAGAATGATACTTCTAGTTACGAATCTAAAGTAGCCAAAGTTCATAGAAGGTAATGGACAGCAAATCAAGAAACTATTAACTCTTTGAATGGTTATTTCATCAATTAATAACATATGTTAAACACCAATTAGAATCTTTTAACCCTAAAATAATCACAAGAATCCTTCAATAACTAGAGGACCTACAATGAAGTGGAATCTTTTTATTTAAGCAAGTGAAAGTAGTCCATCCAATTTTTTGTTCTATTTTAAAAGACTATAAAATCCTTAACACTAGATATTCCATGCTAAATTAATGTTCAAGAAGAACTCAAATAATTTAATTATTCAAATTTTAAAATGTTATATTTCTTTGTCAATACTTTCCATTATTATCTAATACTATATTTTCTTCTATGTACTATCTATCAATCAAGTACACATTAAATTTATATCCTAAGTTTTATGTACTAACCAAAACAGTACTACATAAAATGAAGTGGAGGAAGCCTTAGAAATCACCAAATCTTTCATAGTTACCAACTAAGGGTCGTGGTGGAGTGATAAATACTTTTTCATACTTAACTAAAAGTCTCGAGTTTGAGTCCTCCTGGATACGGAGTCACCTTTGTTAGGGAGCGTTTTACCCCCTAATGTGGAACTTTTCAGAGCGAATCCAAATTTAATCGAACTCTAATATGGGTACGGACACCGGGTGAAAACCAAAAAAAAAAATCTTTCATAGTTGACTGATTGCAATATGATCTACTGAAAATTTATTCACTAATATAGCTGAAATATATAAATAATACTTTGATTATGTATATTATACTTTAAAATATACAAAACCTATACATTTGCTGGTTATTTTGTAAACTAAATCACCCAAAAGGACTATAATTATCCCAATGACAAAATAAACAATTTTGTATCACTTAGTGAGTCATGAATTGAAAATATAAAAAAATGGACTTAGGATGAAAATGTAGAGAATATGAAGATTGGGCCTAGCCTTGATAAACCTTTAAATCATTCTTACATTTTTAAAGAGGGGCAAAAACTACCATTAGTACTAATCTCGTAGTTTCTTGTCTTTCGATTTTCGTAAATATCTATTGTTCTATACTTAAGATATCGCGTTGTTTTGAGATGTTGTTAGTGTGCCTTTTCTTGATTACTATGTTATGATTTGTTATGTCAGCTTTGTGTGTCTCTATGTTATTTTTAACATTGCTTTGTTATGAGTTACTTTGAGCTGAGGGTATTTCTGAAACAACGCCACTCTACCTCTACACTAGGAGTAAAGTTTGCAAACACCCTAGCCTCTTCCATACCCCATACCTCACCTAACCTAGTGGGATTACAATTTTTTTTTTTTTGGGTTTCCCCGGAGTGTCCAGTACCCACATTGTAGCCCGAGTAAATTCAAATTCGCGCAGGATAGTCCCACATTAGGGAGAAAAGCACTCTTTAACAAAGGCGACTCCGTACACAGGGAGACTTTGTTCCACCACAACCCTTGTTGGTGCAACTACTACTTCTATAGTCCTCGTTTTTCATGTGGCTTTCCTCTTAAATAAGGCTAAAAGTATGAAGTTGTTTGGCTAAGCTTATAAGCTGGTCAAACTAGTTTATCCGGAGTTTCTGAATTAAGATATAAGCAACCAAACGGGAAATGGCTCAATCCAGTACTACTTTTAGCTAATCAATCGATCACTAATAGCTCAATGGATATCTCAATTGCCACATCTTACTATAGTATAACTATGCAGACACAAAAGCACAAATCATTTGACTTTGTTCACAAGTTCATAATTAAATGATCAAGAAGACTTACAGTGTCATCGCTCGTATTCTTACATTTCATTGAGAACCTGTTTGGAAGGATGACACCAGGAAATTGGATTTGAGCATAATTGTGTGTAACCATTGAGTCTACATGCAACAACCACCTCGTGTCTTGGTGCAAAGGATGCATTCCCTTCTGGCAAATGAAATTTAGGATTCCCAATAATCTGTCGAGTAATCAGAAGATCCTATCTGAGGTAGTTATCATCACACACAAGGGTATATTTGTTTGTGGGGCTTGACAAACACGGTTTGCACGTTCTCAGTCACGATGATCATGCATGTATTGATTATCCACAAAACTGCAAGCAACAGGTATGAATTGACACATATCCCAAACTGCGCAAGGACACACATCCCCAACATATTAGAGACACAGCACGCAATAAATACTCTCCCGATCGATCATATTCAGCAAGATTCCATCTGGTGTATCACTCCTTATGCTTGCATATCTTCCATTCAGAGCAAAAACCTTGTAGCAAGAGGTCATATTGTGCCACAGTTTCAGTTTTGTACCTGGTCTGATTGGATAAAGCTCCACTGCCAAATCAAAGAAGAAACCTGCCAAATAAAAAGAAAATTTGACTACTTGAAGTATGTCCAGCCATATATATGCACGCACAGAGTCATACATAATGGTATCTAGAGTATATTCTAGTCATTAGAACTCCGAGATATAGGCGAAGGCAGTTGAAAGAAATTAGCTCGCCAAAACTGTAGCATCAGGAAGTTAATCTTAGAATGACATTTCAGGCTGTTGTTTGCATAACTGTATTAGACGTACTTCTATTAGTTTCATTGCTAAGAAGTTAGAGAGAGAGACTTGAAAGTGATATAACACATGAACAGTACAAACAAAAGAAGTGTATACCACTTGTTATTGTCTTAGAGATATATATAGCTATTCTAATTTTGATTTTGTTTAGTATGATAATGTTATGAAATGAGCCTAAATGTAAAAGTGAGGATTCATATAGCCGATACATCAGAGAACAAATATATAGCTAGGCTTACAAGCCTATACTGAAGCACATACTGATTTACCGACAATTATCCTTGAGTTTAATTTATCGAAAAGTGAAAACTATGATTCATGAAAATTTACGATTACATTGGAAGTCACCCAGCTTAAGTGCCTCACCTTTCAACAGCAATAGAACTTTAATATAAAGACTTGCTTCTAATTGTCATTTTGGGCATCTACGACCGCTTAGCTCAGTGTGTTCTTGATAATAGCATATCTGAAACATGAATAAGAAAACGGGGAAACTTCTGGAAGAATGATAAGAGATGCTGCTGCTAATGCTATTGGTCACTATTGATGTTACTCAACAGACGGAAAAGTAAGAGAAATAGAGAAAAACTTGTGATAGAAAAAACTTAAGAAGATTCAAAGCAAAGATTCTTCACATACCACGGCAAAAATGACATAGAGATTTTACTCATTTGAGAAGGTAGTATCCTCATGAACATATCCGATTCCTTTCATATTCTGAATCAGAAGTTCCAAAAATGAATATATCAAATCAGTTTGGTGATGACTTCGGTCTCTTGCAATAAACAAATGAACCTCATTGTTTATTTCTATCCAACTACACCCTTTTTCTTTCACTACACCACTGCTATCCATTTTCTCTCTTAACTTTTTGACATTGATCCACATGCCTTTAGATGCAAAAATATTTGAAAGTAGGATATGTGATCCACTGTCTTTTGGATCTATTGATATCGCCATTGATGCTGCATATTTACCCAGGTCAATATGACCAGCTTCTCTACACGCGCTAAGCAAACTCCTCCACACAATGGCGGCCGGTGGAATTGGCATTGTTTCAATGAGTTCCGTTGCTTCGACCAGTTTACCAGCTCGACCCAAGAGAGACACCATGCAAACATAATGCTCCATTTCTGGTTCAATACCGTAGCCGTCCATGGAATAGAAGTGACGAAATCCTTCTTTTACAAGACCAACATGGCTACATGCTGAAAGCACTCCAACAAAGGTGACATTGTTGGGTTTCAATCCATCTTTTATCATTTTCTCAAACATATTAAGAGCTTCCTTTGCTTCTCCGTGCTGTGCATAAGTGGATATCATAGAATTCCAACACGCGATATCTCTCTGGATAGTGGAATTAAACATCTTACGTGCCTCTTCCAAGCTACCACACTTGGAGTACATATCGACGAGTGCATTTGTAACATGCAGATCAAAATCTAGGCCGAGTTTTACAATCTGGTTATGAAACTGGAGACCATGAAGCAGACTTACTAGGTTACTAGATGCAGCAATGAGGGCAACAAAAGTCAACGCGTTTGGCTTTTGCAAAGACTGACGCAATAGTAGGAAGAGCTTTAGAGCCTCTTCAATTTCACACTGTTGCATGTACCCAAACAACATAGAGTTCCATACAACAATATCCTTTTCATTCATTTCATTGAATACTTGCCTCGCATCTCCAATAGACAAACATTTCGAGTAAACATCTACTAGGATGCTACAAACAAACATGTCAGCAGAAAAACCAAATTTTATGGTAAGACCGTGAAGTTGCGTACTTAACTCCAAGGAGAAAAGCGAAGCTGATGCACCCAGCAAGCTAACAAAAGTCAAAAGGCTTGGAGGAATCAGATTCTCTCTCATTTCAGCAAATAGATCAAAAGCTTCATATAGCCTATTCTGCGTTAAACAACCCTCAATTACAGCATTGTAAGAGATTACGTCATGATCACCCATAATGTCAAAAACCTTCCTTGCGTCACCAAATGAATTACATTTCGCGTACATATCAATCAAGCTATTCTTCACATATTCATCAGAATCGACATTAGCTTTCACGGTATAAGCATGCACTTGTCTTCCCAGCTCTAAAGCTTCAACCGACCCACAAGAAATAAGTACACTACTACAAGCAAATCTATCTAGAATCCAACCCAAACCGTTAAAGTCTCTAAACATGCTTATGGCTTCCCAGTCAGAAGAATTCTGCATGTATCCAGAGATCATCGTTGTCCAAGAAATAGCGTTTTTAACTTCCATTCGATCAAAAACTGACCTTGCAGTCCTAACCTTGCCACACTTCATATAGAAATCAATAAGAACATTACTCACTATAACATCCATCTCCGCTCCCCGTCTAAGCACATAACCATGAATTTCCTTTCCTCCTTTAATATACTCAAGCGACGAACAAGCACCCAAGATACTCGAAACCACATAATTATCAGGTGCAACATCAGTCTCCAACATATTCCTCAATAGCTGCAATGAAATTTCACTCTTCCCCACATTCACACACGCTGCAATAATCGCAGTCCAAGTAGCCGTACTCTTCACCACCAAATCATCAAAAACTCGCCTCGCTGACCCTACATCTCCACCCTTCGAGTAAAAATCAATCAAAGACGTCCCTACATACACAAACTGATCAAAACCAGCTTTCAACACAAAACAATGCAATTCCTCACCTTTCACAATACTACCTAACCTTCCACAACAACTAACAACACTAGCCAAAACAAACTCATTTGGCCCCTCCCCCTCTTTACAACTTCTCCTCAACTCAGCAAAAAGCGACAATGATTCATCATAAACCCCATTTTGGGTATACATAGTAATAACAGAAGACCAAGAAATCATATCCCTTTTAGGCATTTTATCAAACACTTTGCGTGCATAGTCCAAACACCCCCTAGTCGAATATGATTGAATCAAGATGTTGTTAAGAAAAGGGTTGTTTTCAAATCCACAAAGAATCACTTGGGTGTGGATTTCTTTACAATGGGTTGTAGATAATGTGAATAATAATTTGCTTAAATAATGGCGTTGGGTTCGTCTATTACGACGAATAACAGTATAGTTTTCTTCTTCGGAGCGATGATGTAAAGATGATGAAACTGTGAAGAATCTGAAACAAGATTGAGTTACACCATTTTTGAGGGATTTTGGTTCAAATTTGCAGCTAAGTTTGCAGAGTTTACTCATTTGTTTGAGCTGAAAATTCAAAGTTGATGCATATTTATATGGAGTTATTGTTTAAATCAGAGTTTGACGTATAAAATATTTCGTATTAGCGAGTTTAGTGAAATATTAAAAAGATAACTTCAAAAGGACATTTATCTAAAGTTATGCAAATTTAAAGTTTTAGGTTTTGACAAGCACAACTTCACACGTGTTCGTAGTTGATTCTGAAACAGTTAAATTAGGTCCGAAATATTAGTCAAGTGTTATATATAATTAACTTAAAAAGGATATTATTTAAAGTTCGAACTTATGCTAATTTGAAGTTAGGTTTTCGCAACCATAAGTTCAAACATGTATGCTTGAAACTCTTTGGAACTTTATAGTCGAGTCTGAAGTTGATTTTGAAACGGTTAAATTAGGTTAGACAAATATTAGTCAAGTGTTATAATTTAACTTTAAAAAGATATGTATCCAACGTTCGAACTTATGCGAATTTGAAGTCGGGCTTTGGCAAGCTTAACTTCAAACTTGTGTTGCTTAAAACTTTTTGAAACTTTAAAGTCGAATCTGAAGTTGATTTTGAAACAGTTAAACTAGATTTAGAAATATTAATCAAGGGTTATAGTTAGCTTAAAAAGATATTTATTTGAAGTTTGAAGTTAGACTTTTCCGATAAATTGAGAATCCCAATATTTGTAAGTAAATAATATGAATTGGAACTGAAAATTATTTTTCGATAAACGAAAAAAAACTATAATTTAATCTCTACAAAAAGATAGCTTAAACAAATTATATTTATCCTTATACATTAGTTTTGAACAGAAAAATAGAAAAGAAGAAAAAGTACAATTAAGAAAACAAGTTGTGACTTCGAGACGAAATTTTGATTCGATTGAAGATGAGATACTGAATATCAAAGATGTAACGAATTGAAATTTTGATTTGATCTTCGAAAATTGGATATCGCTGCATGTTTTTGATAATGCAGAAGTGGAAATACCAATGGAGGAGAAGACTATAATAGAACAGAGAATGTAGTTACGAATTCTGATATTATTTCCAAAAATTTTAGAAACAGTACTCAAAAGAAATGGTTAAGTTTATTGTTAGGAGTGACGAGTCGGAAATTTATGATTAGATTTAGAATAGTATTACAATAGTGATACTCGAATATTCATTTTTGTTATTTTATTTTTACAATATAGTTTTTTGGAAGGAAAATTCTATGTTGTTTGATTGCTTGCTTATTTATTCGCTTTACATAAGTGTATTTTTTAATTTAACTCTTTTGAAAAAAAAAAGAGTTAAATTTTTTAATTTGAGTAGAAATCAATAGACAGATATTGTAGTTTTAGAGTATGATACAAATACTATTTTTCTTTATCTTTTTTTCATTCAACAATTTTTTTACGTATCCTGCGAGGACGAACGATTTTGCTCAGTACGCAGTGACCATTGGTCCAAACGGTTCAGTGAGTATATATATATA
>NC_028637.1:1733827-1751866 GCF_001406875.1 Solanum pennellii | reverse complement strand
TATATATATATATATATATATATATATATATATATACATACATACATACATTCTACTTCATAATTTAATACAAATATAAAGTCTACAAAAAAGCCAATAAATTTAGCGAAACCCCCTTTCGACTACGGTAGCTCCGCCCCTGATCATATTAGAACAAAAGAATCAAGGAATGGTTAATATTGTTCTCTCGATTAATATAATTTCTTTTGTCTTTCTATATGTTAAGAAAAAAGTATGCTTTCCTGTATAGCCTCAAAATTATATTACATCAAATAGAATTTAAACAAAATATAAATAGTAATAGAAACTTTTTTTTCCAATGACATTATATTATAATACATGGTATAAATTTAGAAGATAATGTATGAGATAATTAATTATACATAGAAGAAGTAAAAAAAACAAAGATTTCGTATTTGATTCCTAAGAATGGGAATCGTCATTGACAAAAGCACATTATTATTTTTAAAATTGGGACTTTTCGGCTCGAATTGAATAAAATTTTACAAATTACTTTTCCTCCTTGTAATTGAAATAATCGTCGTTGTTATAAATTTCAAATTCTACAATTGAAACGCCATAATAATGTCCTAAAGTTTCACCGTGAACTTAAAACCACATGACATTAATTATTTTCCAAAAGTAAAACCGAATAGTGACCAGAAAAATATTATTTCACCCCAAATCGAGACTAATTGAGCCTAAAAGTGAATACAAGACCTTCAAATCATTAGATTTTCCTAGAGCTCCACATGTGAAGTTGAAATCTCATGACATTAACCGCTTTTCGAAAAGTGATCAATAAACACTATTTTTTATCCTAATTCTAAATTAATCAAGCCCAGAAATAGATAGTAAACCCTAAGATAAAGTAGCTAAAAATGATTAAATAATAAATAAAATCAAATAAAATGAGAAGTAGATTGAAGGTAACGATCAAATCATTCGTTAAACAAAATGAGAATTTTTATTGTTACTTCATATTTAAGGATACCATATCAACAATAAAATTTAAGTGATACAATATTATATTTAAACTAAAAATACAATACAATACACAATACATAACAAGCATACAAATAAGTTGTAAAAGCATTTACAAAAATTTTCAAATCGTGTTATTTTCATGATTAAAATTAGTAATTTATAAATTACATGAAGACAATTATAATATATATCATTGTTTTAAATCAAAACAACTTTATTATTGTTCTAAACTCTCTAAGATGTATTTGCATGATTCATCTCTGCGGATAATGCTCCTAACAACTTTTTTTATTTTAAAAGGTTTGAATCGAAAAATCTAATAAAAAATTAGAGAAAATTTAAATATTCTATCACAATTTTGATTGGTAATAATTACTCTATAATTAGTTAAATGGTGTAACAATTCAACCATTAGAGTAGTTAAATTGAAAATTTGAATTTTTTAACAATTTATTGCATGATTGATGTTGACATCAAAACCAAGTCTTCAAAATCATACTAAGTTTTTCTTATTGAAATCAAAATAAAATGTGTAACGACTTTCACATTTTCACGTCGTAAATTACGTATCTCATTTAAAAACTTAAGCTATTATAGAAAATATATTTTTATTTACTTTTAATTATATATATATTTGCGGACATAGTTATGTCTTTTTAAATGAATTTCATGAACCAAGTAAAACCAATTGTTTGATTACGTATTTCATTTAAAAACTTAAGCTATTATAAAAAATATATTTTTATTTACTTTTAATTACATATATATTTGCGGACTTAGTTATGTCTTTCTAAATGAATCTCGTGAACCAAGTAAAAACCAATTGTATTATAACTGAGATATCAAAGATATCATATTCGAGTTCTACATGTTGAGTCACCGAACTTTATTTTAAATATATCAATCCATTTCGAGCTCTTGAAATTAGAATAAATTCGACAGGGGATTGCGAAATCTTGGTGATCTTCTCTATGTAATGAATAAGAAGTCCTCTTTAAAATCATTCACTTGTAAGTCGTAACTCAGCTAACAAAGTACATTAATTACATAGTTCAGAATTAACGACTTACATATTTAGTGTCTTTGGCACCGGACATTCCCAAAAAGGGGACTATCGGGTAAATTTATATAACCTCGAGAATTCAAATTAGTCAAACCTAAAGTAGGGGGCGGAAATAAAAGAGAAAAAGAATAATAGAATTTAATTTATTCATAAAAAATAGGTGATATATGAGTGGATAAAGTTGAATAATTTTCTAGCTAGAAAAAGAAAGACGTTACTCACATGAATCAAAACGTTGAAGAAAATGATGGCCTAACCGTTGACATCTTAAACCTAACACCCCTAACATGAAATGAACTACTTGTTAGAAAGCAATATATAAATCTCCGATATCCTTAATCAGAAATCTCGAGATACGACTTCTGAAAATAAAGTCGTCTAATTGGAAGGTTACCTACGGGGTCAATCGAACTCATATGTTTTAGTCGAAATTCTAAATTTGTATTAAGAAATTCATTGAATATGTACGAAAACATAAATTCATAATTCAATCTTTAATATTTGATGACGCTATTCCATAGTTCAGTAACCCCTTATATTTGAATTCCGCCTCCACCTCTGGTGATAGGAATCACTTCAAGCTACAACTAGTGAAGGATGATTAGTTTGACACTTGAAAAAATCTTATTGTTTACGTACGATAAATACAACTTTTTGTCTATGAATATTAATCTCGAACATTTTTAGTTCAAAAATTCTAACTTATTTACTACAAACCTTAGACAGCTAGTGATTACACCTCTCTGACGTAAACTCAAACTATTCAAATGTCAAAATAAGTATTGAATATCGAGTATGAAATTATAACTTTTTGAAAAAGAAAAACACTATATATATTCACAAGAAACCTCTTCAAATACACTACTTTTTTGCTTTATATATATCTTTTCATCATTGATATAATTTTTAAAAGCTTATTATAGGTTGAAGTCCAAATATACCCTCCCCAATCAAACTTCCCTTTTATTATCACACACAAAAATATGTAAATAGTTGACTTTCAAACTTTTTAAAACCATTTGTTTTTGTTCTAATAACATCATGGCCAAAACCAAAACCAAAACAACAAACATAACAACACCCTCAAGAACATCATGAATGCCACAGCCTCCGCCCCGGATCCGAATTCGTCCGATGACGGGTTCTTGGGGTCACAAAACCTTGGTGGATTCGCGTATGGTATTGGAGTCTCTGCAGGGATATTGTTATTGATAACAACGATAACCCTAATGTCCTATTTTTGTACGAGGCATCAAACAACGGTGGAGCCACCACAAAGGAGACATAGGAATAATAATAATAATAACAACAACGAGGTGGTTGTGGTCGTGGATGTGGATGTGGACGTAGGGGTTGATGAGGAAACCCTATCGAGTTTTCCAAAGTTGTTGTATTCGGATGCTTATAAGAATATTCAAAAGGATTCAACCGCGAGTTCTTGTTGTTCAATATGTTTAGGTGATTACAAGAATAGTGACATGTTAAGACAATTGCCTGATTGTGGCCACTTGTTTCATTTGAAATGTGTTGATCCATGGTTAAGGTTACATCCAACTTGTCCTATTTGTAGAACTTCTCCATTGCCATCACCACTATCTACTCCTCTAGTTGAAGTTGTTCCTTTGGCAACTAGGCCTATTGGATAAATTGCTATTCTTAGGGTTTACAATCCGCTTCTGGGCTCGATTAATCTGGATTTGAGGTAAAAATACGCTTACTAACCACTTTTTGACCTTGTTTTCGAAAAATAGTCAATGTCATGGGGTTTCAAGTTCACATGTGAAACTTTAGGAAAATTTGACTATTTCAAGGTCATGTATTCACTTTTGGGCTCGATTAGTCTGGATTTGAGGTGAAATAGCATTTGTCTGTCGCTATTCGGCCTTGCTTTTGAAAAATAGTTAGTGTCACGTGGTTTCAAGTTCACGAGTGAAACTTTAGGACATTATTATCGAGTTTCACTTGTAGAATTTGAAATTTTATAACAATGACTATTTTTTAATTACAAGGACTGAAAAGTAGCTATGTTGTGGATTTTATCCGGATTCGAGCTGAAAAGTCCTGAGGATAAAAGTGTTCTCTATCAAAAGCGATTACCATTCTTAAGACTCGAACGCGAAACTTTTGATTTTTTTGCTTCTTCTATGTATACCATAGATTAATTATTTTCTTTCTTCTTCTAAATTTATACTATATACTATGTATCATAATATAATATGTCATGAAAGAAAAAGTTTCTTCTATTGTTAATTTTTTGTTTGAATTCTATTTGATGTAATATAATTTTGAGGCTATATAGGCAAGCACAATTATTTTATTTTTCTTTAACATATTGAAAGACAAAAAGAAATTATGTTAATCGAGAGGAGAGTGTTAAGTATCCCTCGATCTCGTGCTTTAACGTGATTGTCATTTTATTTATATGCATATTTCCTTGAGATTCTGAAGTTTTATCCAAGAATTCAAATTGTAACGTTCTAATATTACAATTTTAAAAAAAAATATTCTAAAAAATAAAATAACAAAAAATAAATATTTAAATCTCGCTCACTCTAATACTATTCTATATCTCATCGTAAAATTATGACTCTGTCACTCCTAAGTTTTAAACTTAACCATTTTTTTGAGTACCGTTATTAATTTGTTTGAGGTACGTTTTTATAGAAATTAAATTTTAGGTTTTTATTATTTCCTATATTGAAAGGGAGAAGTAGAAAAAAACAAGTATTTATATTCCATATTATAATTGGAAATGGAAAACAATAGCATTTAGTTTCTATATTACGAATAACAAGTATTTTTATTTTTATTTTTTTTGCATTAATTTTAGCTACAAATTTAGTATTAATTGTAACTTGCATACTTTTTTAACTTTTTTTTCCCTGATACTTATATTAAGTTTCCTTATTTAAATATCAAAAAAATATTTTAATTATCTTTTGGAAAAAATAAATTATAGTTCATATAGGATATATTTGACCCTCCTCACACGTTTTTTTATGACTTCTTTTTTTTCAACGATTAATTTAAAATTTATTATTTTAATGGTCATAATTATTTATGTTCGATTAATTTTTTTACAAAATTTACTATAGATGACCCAAGTTTTGTTTTTTTTTTACAAATGTAAAATTAAATTATTATAATCACGAAAAAATTGGTTATAAAACTTTCTGTTTACACTAAACAAACGAAAAAAGAGAGTAAGAAGCTCAAATACTGATAATCAAAAAGTCAAATATTAATTTATATATGAAAAAGGAATATACTTTTGATAGAGGATCATATATACACATACATGATGTCATTCTAAATTTAAAATCAAATAAATTAATTTAAAAATGAATTATTACACTTATGTTAGATGAAGGGTATATATGAGCTTCTTTTGTAACGGTAAGAGTGTATGTCAGCCATTTGAATAACAGTGAAGATACATATGAGCAACTTTTATAACGAGAGATATATTAGCTATAAATGACAAAGTTGAAAGATATATTGACTTTTTTCCCTTTAATAATTTGTATGTATATTAGATACCAAAAATATAGCACATATATATTGCAATTAAGAGATATGATTTAATTATTTTTATTTTAAATATAACGCTAAACTTTTAACATATAACATGAACTTTTTAATCAAAATTTGATGATATATTTAAGTGTTTTTCCATATGTTTTATCACAATGACGCATATGTTTTATGATAATGACGCAAGAAGTTTCAATATGATATATTTTATCATATCATGATATCATATCGTTGATCTTTATAATTATACTATAAAGTTTATCAAACTTTAGTAACCATCCTTCAATATCACAACACTCTAATTCACTTCTTCATTTTTACCATATTTTAATTCTACCATTAACATCTTCTTCTATTCTTTCATTCTCTTCAAATAATTAGTCTTAATATTTTATCTTAACATCAAAATTTAAGTCACATATTATTAATATCATAGGTATATCTAAAATTTCGAGATAATGGATGAAGTATTATTAGGGGTATATGTTAGTCGGTTCAGTTTTAAGTATTATCGGTGTGATTTATTGATTTTTCAATTTTTAAATCATTAAATTAATAAAATACTTTTTTTATCGATTTTCAATTTATTGATTTTTGATAGTTAATGCTTCGATTTTCAATTTACGCAATAAGAAAATGCTCAAAATAAATATATTATTTTTCACTCATTTCCTAATTTGGCGCGATACAGGAAACAAGCAAATCAATTGTGAATGCTTTGATACAGTGAAAATAGAAAGATAATATTTAATTATGCAAATTTTAATGTTGAATATTGATATAATGTCTAGTTATGTTAAATTATTAATATTTAATACTTATAAAAGATAAAATAGTAAAGTACTACCGTTTTAATGGGTTATCAGCTTATCCAATTCTAAAAATTAAAATCAAACTGAAACCCAATAAATTGTTCTTGATGTCGGCTCTTCGCCACTTTAGGTTGTAGTATGTCCAAGGATTTTTTTAAAATTATAAATCATTAAAAATCCGTTAACCCAATAACATTTTTTTTGGTTCAATTTGTTGGTCTGTTTGATTTTTACACACCCCTAACTATTACAAAAAGTTAAAAATATATTATACGTCACATTATGTATTATGTTATGTCCATTAATAGACATTATATTTGTGTCTCTTTACTCTCATCAACTGTGGAAGGATGTGGTTATTAATTGTAGTAACTTTTGTAACCACCAACTCTTCATTTCACCTATTCTTTACCTTCTTTATTCTTGTAACGTATGTAACTTATACGTCATTCACTATCCAATTTACCACTCATTATCTTCCTATTCACTGCAAGGAGAAATTCATCCCCTATAAATAGCAATGGTCTTTCTTTAGGTTTAAAAAGAGAAGAACAAGAGATATACGAGAAAATATAGAGTGAAAAAGATGAGTAGAGCACTGTATTGTGTTTATATTGAGATTAGTATAGTGAAAGAGGGAGTTGAGATATAAAAAAAAATATTCCGAGTCTTCACCAACATTCACAATACAAAAGGAATATTTATATGTTAAATGAATACGTTCTTTTTGTGAAGCTTTGAACTCTTCAACTAAGCCGGAGTTGTTTGACTTGCACGACGTTGTTGGGTGGTTGTATTCTGAATGTGACAAGTCAAGAGTATTATTGCTGGATCAGTATAGATTATGTTCCAGTCTGTTTGAATCTCCTTACCCAGAGCGAAATATTTGTGTCTCAGCCTAAATAATTATTTATTCGTTTTATTAATTTCATTTTCGACTATAATTTATTATATTTGTGGTATATATATGCCAAAAGAATTTACAGTGCTAAGTAGAATTATTAATGCGATAAACTTGCAAAATTTAAACGATTAAAGCTATGTATATAAAAATGCTACAACAACCATTTAAAGAGGTGTTACCTTTTTTTCTTAAAAAAAAAAAGCAAAACAAAATAGATATAAGATTGAAATTTCTAACTTCACGCTAACAATTACTTTGAGGATACGTTCACATATTTATATTTAAATACTTTAAAACAAATAGAACATTATCATATAATAGTCAAGTGACTGTCCACTCCTCTATAACTATCTTTTGCCCAACATGTTCACGAACAAAGACAGAGAATTGCATAGATAGAAAGCCGGAACGAACCAACCCACTTCTCCTGATCGGAAGAAAATAATAACTTCTTTCCTTACAGTCAAGTGACTTCAACTCCTTTTACACAAAAACATCGTTAATAATTTTTAAAAAAATATATATTCACATAAACTCAATAATTCTAAACCTTACAATAATAAAACAATATGTTATTGTAAAGTTAGTAATACACCCAACTGAGAAAAGAATCTTTTGTTTTTTTTCCTCATATTTTGTTGTATATCATTGAATTACATATACACGTTATTCACCTAACAGTCCTCTATGTCTGCTTCCTAATTAGCAGTCCAAATATCACATAATCCAATAAAATTTTGTTGGTATTCGATATTTATATCAAATCATAATATTCTATTATTAACGAAAATTATTTGATTAGCGGAATGAAATAAAATTTAATAAATAAACATATATTTATATTCGACTTCATATGATATATTTTGAGATTTTTTTTTTTATGTCAGTTGAATTATAAAATAATTATTTAAACACCTTTAAAATATATGTTTCACATCAAATGTCCTGTAATTATGAGACGTAATAAAAATAATTTGAGGTGCTTAGTTATTAGTTAAATTAAAATTGAATATATGTATATATATCATGTCACGTCTATTTTATTTCATTTTTATATGAAATGATGATTTAATTATTTTAGTATAAACAGTGAGCTAAAATAATATCAAAATTGATTAACTTGTTAAATTAAACATTATGATTTTTCCTATATGACTTTTAAGATTAACATTTGATTCTCTTGAAATAATTAGCCTTAATATTTAAGAACATCATCAATTTTAAGTCACATTTTAATAAAATTATATCGAAAATAAAAGACTATTTAACCTAACAATAAAACAAATATGTTATTATAAAGTTGGTAATACACCTAATTAATAAAATAATATTTATTTTCCCTATTTCTCTTTGGGTGTTATTGATATACACACGTTGCACACCAAACAGTCCTCTCTTCCTTAGCATGCCAGTAATAATTTGTCTGTATTCGATATTTATATTAAAACGTAAAATGTATTATCAAAGAGAAAAGGATAAATATATTCTAAATTATCATAAATGGTATACAAATACTTTTCGTTATACTTTTAAAACATTGATGCATCTGTCGTTCAAAAACTTAAACATACACATATCGTAATCTTATTCACCAACTTGACACTTATTAGATACCAGATCGACGAATAAGATTGTATCACGTGTCCCTATTTAGTTTTCCGTTAGAGTGAAGGACTATGCTGGACTATGCTCTATCTTTTGAATGACAGGGACACCAACGTCCCAAAAAAATGATGAAGGGTATCCGTATACCATTTATAGTAGTTCGGTGATATATATTATTTTTTTAACGATTGTTTGATTAGTAGGATGAGATAACAACGACATATTGATATAGAGTAACTAAATTTAACTTTAATTGATAAATAATCATATTAGTTTTAAATATATGCATCTAAATACCTTAATTCATTTTTATTATGTCAAAATAGTACTCCAACTTATCTAAAAGACTTCAAAATTTATGTGTTGCATCAAATATCGAGTGTTCTTGAAAATAGCTAGGTGAATTAGTCTGTTTAGTCATCAATTGAAGTCATAAATATTTGTTTATTATTATGCCAAAGAGTTTTTATCGCTCTTTTAAAAAATGAAATATCGATATTCTAATATAAATAGTGAATAAAATAATTTCAAAATCACTTAACAAGTTAAATTAAACATAAAATAAAATTCAAGATTCTTACTCTTATTCCACATACTAAACAATTTCTACTTGACATATATGAAAATACTTTATTCATTTACTTTTACTTGCATATTTTAAATTTGACACATTTCTGAATAAATATAAATATTTAATCATAATATTCATATTAATTGACCTATAATATTAATAGATGAAGAATCAAATTCTTACTAATAAGGCGAAAATACATATAAATCCTTTCTCTACTAGTCTACTACGACTCTTTTTTTTAATATGTTGAAAACTATTAAAATCTACTTTTTAAATGATAAATATATAAAAATAAAATAAAAAAAATATTATATGTTTCGATAAATTTATTAATTTGATATAAATATCGAGTCCCGTAATATTTTATAATGATAATAATTGGAGGTCTAGTAATTACTAGTACTAATAAGACTTGTGTTTTTTTTTTTCTATTTGTTTTCTTCATTATATCTTCCATTTTTGTACTTTGCTTCAATCAATGGCAATGGCAGCTATGAAACTCTTCATCACTCTTCTCTTCTTACTATGTCTTGTCTCTTCACTCACTTCAGCTACATCCACCGATTTCGATTATTGCAGTGAGTTTTTTTTTTTTTACTTTATAGTATGCGATGCAAAATTTGTTGATTTTTTTGGGATTTTAATGCAGATTTTGTTGGATTGTTTGTTAAATCTGTTTGGTAGATACCCATTTGGGTTTTTTGAATTTTAGTGATTTTTTTCGAGTATTGCAGTGAGTTTTTGTTTTGTTTGACTTTACAGTATGCGAACTGAAATTTGCTTATTTTTGGGGTTTTGATGCTGATTTTGTTGGATCCCTTTTGTTTGATTATCTGTTTGGTTGATATCCGATATGGGGTTTTGAATTTTAGTGATTTTTTCGAGTATTGCAGTGAATATTTTTTTGTTTGACTTTGCAGTATGCGAACTGAAATTTGTGTACTTTTGGGGATTTGATGGATCCTTTTGTTTGATTATCTGTTTAGTCGACACCCATTTTGAGTTTTTGAATGTTAGTGATTTTCCCCTCCTTTTTCTGTACTTTTAGTATTTTGTGTTCACTGATTTTTTGGTGATTTGTTGTGTTTGTTTCTGTTTCAGCTGTGGTATTTTTATGATATTGTGCTTGTATCGTCTCGAAGTTCATCTCTTTTGCTAAAGTTGGAAGCTTGAACAAATTTAGTTTGTTTTTTTAAGAGTTAAATGGTTAAAAACACGTATGAACTATCACGTTTTCGCCAGTTTTAGGCCCCGACTGTGAGTTGTTTTCTTTTTTATACCTAAACTATCACCCCTCGAAGCGAAGCTGATTAGGCCAATTATCAGTTGTTTCCTTTTTGTGCCTAGACTATCACCGGCTACTCAACTAGGTATGTTTTGTTACATACATGGTTGTAGTTCAAGTAGAAAAAGGGAACAATTGATAATTGAGATGTAGAACTCGTGAAAAAGTTATATTCAGTATGTTTTTGACCGTTATCTCTTTTTTGGTCGTTTTCTGTTGATTGTTTGTTGAATCTGTTTGCTAGATATCGATTTTGGGTATTTTCTTTTAGTATTTTGTGTTATCTGACTTTTGGTGATTTGTTGTGTTTGTTACTGTTGCAGCTGATGATTTTTCTCTGATATTGTTCTTGTACCGTGTTGATATTATCTCCTTTGCTAATGTTGGAAGCTTGTACAAGTTTAGTTTGCTATAAATTCGTTCAGTTTTTTGAAAATAAAATTTGTTAGATTTTACATACTATACATGATAAGCTATAGGTTGTACTTCCTGAAGAAAATGCTATAAGTGGTAGTGATTTTTTTCATACTTCTAAATGATCACAAAAATCATTCTGTACTATAAGAGTGGTACTTTTTTAAAAAAAATCATTTTTTTACTCAATACTCTTGGGAGGAGTATAGAATTAGTTTTGATATTTAAAAATGGAATCTTTGTATTTAGAAGACAACTTTTCCACTGAAATTGAGCATTATAGCGTTTCTTCGACCATTATTTCTCTCGGTATTGAGTAAAACAAAATTTCTTTGGGGAACATTGAGGGAAGTTTATTATAGATAAATCTGATGATATGCCCTTTTTTTGAATTTGCAGATAAAAAGGCCAACTATGATGTTAAGGTCAGTCAAATAGATATAACACCTTATCCTATTAAGGGAGGTAGAACAACAACATTCAGTATTACTGCAGAGACAGGTAATGAGTTACATGCATATCTCTTCCTTTTCTTTCCCATTTATCATATTCATGTAAACACAATAAGTTGATTTTAGTGAACTTTGATGACTGAGTACTTAATTTGATAAACTAGTTCATTTGCTTCTAGATAATATGCTGGTTTTATTGGTTAATTTCATATAATTTGTTAAATGATTGGAATGTCTTGCTTACAATTGGGCGTTTGTGCTTGTGTGGAATTGAGAGGTGTCATACTTAGCTTGGTTGACATTATTGTATTTTATATACTTAAAATTGGAGAAGGCAATAAAAGTAGGGAACACAATTTCATGATATTGCTGGAGAAGAACTTACGCGGTGTATACTTGTCTATAGCACTCAACATGTTATTTTCCCTCTTACCGAACATAGGTCTTGAAATTGATTTGAGATGAAATCCCTTCCTCGTGCTCCCTTTATCAAGTCACGTAGAGCTAAAGACATCTCCAGCGAGGTTGTGGGGAATTCATAATCAAAGCTCCTTCGAGCAAAGAACTCACTAGTTTATGAGCAAGGATGAAAAAATTGTGAATGTGATCGAGATAATTCTTTTGAAACTTTTTGCATAATGGTAAATAGTCTTGAAGAAAGTTATTTTTGGATTTTGACGATTATACACCGGATGACTAATAGGTTGTTTGGTCAATCTTTTGGGAAGCTGAAAGCCTGAAAGTGTTTCTTTTTTAGTTCTTATTTTAGAGTGTTATGGTGTTTGTCCAAGCTTTTAGGGAAAAAAAGGCTTTTGCTAAACCCAAATTGATGCTCTAATATTGGCTAAATGCTTTTAAATTAATTATAGGCATACACAAATCCGACAGTACTTCTCCAAAATAAGCACTTATGACAATAAGCACTTCCCAAAATAAGCAGTCTTTTGAAGCTTGATTAAACAGGCTATAACTTGAGAATTTCCAAAAATTAAACACTGTACGAGAAAGATACTGCAGTTTTGGATTTAATCCTAGTTTTCTGTGAAGAATGAGAGGAAAAGAACACAGTCCTTCCAATTAGCCAATATACTGGGGTTTGATTGGATTCTCTAGGCAGCAGAAGTGTTCTCCGAATGTAATCAGTGTTAAGGGAGTTGCATGTAAAAGAAACTTCAGTAGGTGCAGAAAAAATAAAAAAAGGGAAAGCAAAGGTGGAGAGGCTTGGATGGAGTTTCTATTGATCCAGTCAATCAACAGCATGATGACACATCTTCTATAACCCAAGGGGAAGCTGATCATACCACAGTAAATCTGATTTTCATTAGTTTTATTAGCTTACCAAGCTTCAGAATGGAACTCCCTGTTGCTGTTACATTACTACTTTATCAATCTAGGTGTTTGTTTCTCAACTTTCTTAGGAGTTCTCTTACTTACATTTTTAATTTGCTGACTGAGAAGAATCAGTGATTGCAGTTTGTTAAGGATTCAGCTTTTTTAAGTGTCTTTTTCTTGTAAGCAGTTGTACCGCCTCAACAAGTATTCTGTTAACTTGAAGATTTCCTTTTTCTAAAGTTAACATTTTGGTTTGTATGTCTTTGGCTTTTATGGTTTTCCTAATCAGCCAGATTAATAGATTTATCCTTTTCGCTCTATCAAAGTAAGACTTTGAAGTTCAACCCATCTTCGGATGTATCCATCATAAATCCAACTCCCAAGAGTCTTAAGACAGTTAAACTTGTGGTTATAAATACTAAAGTATCAGGTAACGACATGCTTGTTTCTTGGTTGGATCTTTACACCCATTGTTATGATGAGAACTGATCACATATATATGTTATCAATCTGTTGTTTGGTGGGAAATTTTGTCTAGCCTATGGTTTGTTCATCATATCTAAGGATCTTGCTTGAGGCATGGGTACCACCAACCATTTATGAACTTTTGAATTTGTGTGCATGGATGTAAACACTATCAATACCTGCATTGGGTTCACTTTTTGATTTTCTTGGAGTAAGTGGCTCTGCAATTCCTTTAGAAGTAGCTTTCGTTTTCTTATGACCAATGGACCCCGACATAGTATACTAATTTTTCTGTGATCTTTTTGGACAGGAAAATGGAAGTTTAAAAATATGGTAGAGAAGTATTTGTTGACTAGAAGTATTAATTGTCCTTGCAGGTAGGAATCTCACTGGAGGAAAGCTGGAGATTGATGTCAAGTATTTCTTCTTAAATGTCCACCATGAGGACATTGACCTTTGTAAAGAGACATCTTGCCCAGCGTCCGGTGATTTCGTCATTTCCCACTCACAAGAGTTGCCTGGATTTACCCCACCTGTGAGTCAACTTTCTGATTCTATTTTTATCTATCGTTGTCATAATCGTTCGCTAATTTCATTCTATATAAAAAATTTAAAACAACATAGTCATTATCCATTTCTTCAGCTGCTTAGTTCTTACAAGTCTTTAGACCCTAATCCTCTGTGCTGTGCCTCTTTGGAAAGGAGTGGGGTCTAGTTCTGGGATGATGTAAAGCTATGGGGCCTTGGGGCTTTGGTGTTGTGGAAACAGTGCAGCAGATGATGTGAGTTAGGTCCACGGCATAGTTTTGTTACCTTGCGACGAACAAAATCTTAGTATTTAATGGGAGAAAGGTAGAAGTGCAGGGTGGGCAATTTTTTTAATAACCTTGGTGTCGGAGCCAACTTTTATGCACCTCAATTAATCCCATGGGATACCAGCCACCTGTCACCTCCCTCCAACAGCATGTTGTTCACCAAGGCCAGGGCAGAGGGGAAGAAATCACCTAGTGGTACTTCATGGTTCTCAACCTACTTTGTTGTCCATGAGGCCACACCCACCAGGGGGGCATTACTCCACCAAAAGTTAAGAATCGTGCGCTATGGCCCTCGGGGAGTAAAGTTATCTCAAATGAAAAAAAAAACTAGTTTGAGGAATACAGGAATACAGCCTTTAGATTTGTTGTCTTTTTACTTGCCATTTTTGTAGATTTTGTTGCCTTTTTGCTTCTGTTATTACCCTTCATCCTTTTCAGCAGGAAGCCTTCTAGAAATTGATTGTTCAGATTCCGATTTATGTATATCATGATTAGTTGTCTTCGTTTGGTGTTCTCGGTTTAAATTGGAAGAAAATCTTGCACTGCTGCCTTTAACCATACAACAACTACTGCGCCTCAGTCTCGAACATCAAGCATACTGAAATGTCTTTATTTTTATTCAGGGATCATACACTCTGACAATGAAGATGGTGGATGAAAAGAATAAGCAACTGTCATGCATAACTTTTAGCTTCAGCATCAGTTTGTTCGATGAATCCGAGGCGTTATCGGCATCCATCTAGCTTGGCAGTCCAAGAACCTAGTGACAAATAATGGTTCTCTAGAACTGTTTCTGCTTAATGTGTAGTAGTACTTGTATTTTGTGGTAGTACTGTGTGTTTATGTGGCTTTTTCTTGTACCTCTTAATACAGTGATACTTGTTCTGGTTTTTAATCAGATATATTATCAAGTGAACTGTGTTTCTTTGTCCCTATGTGATACTGCTTATCATATATTACTATTAGCGGGAACAAAAAAAAATGTTAAAAGTTGAATTACGATTCTGCCCCTACTATATATATATATATATAATGATAATCAATAAAAATGAAAATTCCCAGCATTTAGTATAATCTATTGTAATTTTTTTAGACATTAATATATTCATTGCTTTGCAGATGCTTTCATCTTCCAACTAAAAATTAGGAAAAGTTGTAGACTTGGGTAATGATGAGTTGTAACATATAGATATAGCTCAATGGTGATGAAGAGTCGTTTAGTATGCTTAAAGAGTCAATTAATTCTTGTATCTTTTCTCATTATCAATTATACTGTTCTGAATCTCTTTTTGCCGTCACTTTACAGACGTAGTTGATATAGATAGTGTAGTTGATTATGGCGGATGAGGTGGCCATACTCTAGGATCATATACCAAAAGTGATTCTAAAGAAGAGGAAGAATAATGAAGAATGGACAATTAGAAGGAAACTCTTGCTAGAACAGAAAGTCAAAAAACTCAAATTTGATAATTCTTTTTATCCATCTCTAATAGGTTTTTCATGAATTGTTTTCTCTCTTGACAAACATTTGATAGTGGCTTAATTTATGGATTTGATTAGAATAATTACTCTTTCTTTTTATTATTTAAAGTTGAAATATACAGAATTAGATTAATGGTAGGTTCGATTAACATATCATCTTTGTGTTTCACAGAGGTGATTGCATCCCAATAACGATCTTGAGTTTGTCCAGCAATTACCATTGCCATCATTTCTCCTCCATTGTTCAATTTTTTCTCTGATGATGGAAAATAACTAACTGATGAATTTATCAAGCGATGGTGTTCTGTCATCTTTTTAAGAATATCTCGATCCTCATCCTGTAAGTTAAAATTTGTTAACTACTAACCAAAGTTTAAAATATATAAAGAGTTACATACAAATTATGAATTCCACTATGCTATGTGTTTGAAGTTTATATTATACTAAATCATATATATAATATATCATCTTCATGCACAAACTACCATAGGAAGTATGACAAGCAAAATAAAGCACGAAATACCATAGGAAGATTACCCGAAAGAGCAACTTCAATAAATAGTTGGGGTTTGACTTTTTGAGCTTGTGATGATAGACTAATTAACTGTAATTTGAGAGCAAATAGCCATGGGTGTAGGGCCTTTCAAAATGAACAAATGCAAGTGGACAAGGAAGCATTTACATGTAACTTATTATTCTCAAATCTACTATAAAAAAACACATTTTAAAGAAATATTGTATTCTTTTACATCATTGACTAACATGTATACATATTCAATATAAAATAAATAGTATAAATAGTATCAAAACTACCTTAATTTATATTTCAAAACTCTATAAATATAAGTGTATTAAAATATAAGATGTATTATCTTTAGAAACTTGCATTAAAATATAATTAATAAAAATATATGTGCAACGCACGTAACCAAGACTAGTCTTTTGTTAATAAGACTCAAGTAGGTATTTTGACTAGTCTTTTGTTAATAAGCCTCAAGTAGGTATTTTATGTTGATTCTTCGGAATCGGTAGTCAATCCTATTTCCGATAGGGACAGTTGAATCCGACTTTGAATATTATTTTCATATTCATAATAGTGCAAAAAGAATGTCCTGCTCCATATTGTTCAATCCTTGAGATTATGTGGCATTATTAAGAGTCTGAATTAGAGGTTTTGTTGATGGATAAAATCTCTCCTTCATTTACCAAACGTCTCGAGTTTAAGTCTTATCAAAATGTTCATGTGTAAAACCAAAATGAACCATGGATATAAGTATGAAATTACCCAATGACCTTGAAAATTAACAGTGTGGGGCTTTTTTCTCCACTTGATCCATGAGTGAAAAAGGTCAAACGCTAAAATTTGTTAAACATAAAATTTTATCCATGAAACAAGCAGGGTTGAAAGTTTAAGACCATCCATGTGTAACCTAATGAACAATAGATTTAAGAGACCATTCAAAGTCTAATGAACAAACAATACAAGAAAATAGGCCCTATCCAAATTTTATAAACTTAATGGGTTTAATGAATAGTCAATGTGAGAAAAATTCTTTTCAAAAGTAAAAACCTTTGCCAGATGTACCTATAAAAATAATTATTTTATTGAGAAAAAAAATATATTTATAGATATAGCACGAAAAAAAAAAACACAATATGTTAGAGTTTGAAACTTCTACAAGCGCATTAAGGGTGGAGTTAGAATTTATAAAGGAACTCAACATCTATCATTATATACATAAAATAATTTTAATTATATATAATTTTTCGAATGAATCTATAGACGCTATCTTATTCCGCAATTGATTTGAATGGTTCTTTAAATATATCTAAATTGCTAGAATATTCTTTGCATACACCAAGCTAAAAACCAAAACAATCCTTTTCAATCACTTTAAAAACATTATTATACTCTCTTTTTTTTCTAATTTCAAAATAAAAATTAAAAATAAAATGAGTCAAGTTCAAGTGCATAGGTAATTTCAAATATATTTCTTAAAGTTTGGTATATTCTAATAGGACCCTAATGATGGGAATATTTCAGAGAAAGTTCTCAACTTTGTATTGACCATTGCTTCACTTTAGGAAATCAATAAAAAAAAAATCACTAATTTTGCAAGTTTGTTGTCAAATAGAAAAAAAAATCGAGTCAGAATTTGAAGTTTATAAATTTTAAATATTTGATAAACGTTATAATTTAACAAGAAAAAAGTTATTGAGTTTTTGCCAGTAATATTTTACGTTTTTTAAGATTATTAATGGGAAAGTGCAAATCTTTTAAAAGTGATTTTATGTGGGGGTGGGGTAGGGTGGGG
>NC_028637.1:1654166-1733305 GCF_001406875.1 Solanum pennellii | reverse complement strand
GTAGGGTGGGGGTGGGGTGGGGGTTTATCATTTAAAAGTTGAACATTGAAGAAAGAATCTCTTCATGTGCACGAGGAACTAACTTGGAAGAAAGGATCTCAACTTTACAGCTAACAAAAGTAACATGGAACATCATATCACATGAGCACCAATGCGGCGCACAAAATATCTCACGTTCATACAAAAGGGGTTCGAAGAAGAACGGGATCACAAGGGTATACGATGTCAACAACTTATCCTGACACAAATATCAATGACTCGAATAGTTGTAGGATTTGAGGAAGGGTCGAAATCCAAAGAAATGTGAGAGGACTAAGACTCCAATGATGACAAGATCGTAGGAATGGTTATTTTAACACGAGCAATGATAGACTAATTCTACGACTCAAACTTGTAACCTATAGGTCACAAGATCCGATAAAGGGTTGAAACCCGAGACGGTGTGATATTCATAGGTTACACAAATGCTACTGAGTTCGAACCTGTAACAACTTATCGTTGCTTCAAGATCTCCCCTTCTACTTAGTATGGATCTTAAAAGAGAAAAAGTTCTCTTTTTTTGATACAACATAAATCAGATAAATCAACTTTTGAACATTCTATTCAACTTTCTTACCATATATGTAACAAATCATCTTCAAAACAAGAGCTCTAATTAATGTATGCCAATTATGTAAACATTTATGCAATGATGGTACATAAAAAGAAGTTAGAAACCATCTATTATAAGTCCAAGACAGAAGGTTGATTTACAAACTTTTACTTACCTAAAAGGCTTAACACTATCTTTGCTCTAATGCAACACAAAACATAACTAACGACAGAACGAAAACTAGTTAGGAACTATCACACACTTCTTAGATTTACAGTTGAAAAAGACTCTTACGTCGAGATCTCAGACATTGCAACTGCAGGCGGTTCTTGTGCAGCTGTTGCTATCTCTATTGCCGGAGTAGTTATGAGTGGTTGTTGTTGTAAATGAGTGAAATGAAGTTCAATCTGAAGCCGCTGATGAATAGGGGTTGATGTTTTCAAACCCTTCTTGATATCTGCCTGCAGTTCCCTGATTGGTATGGCAGCCAAAAAACTCTTGATGTAGTCTTTGCATGACTCTTTGCCTTGACAGATAATTTCTTCTGCGCTCTCAGCCTTCGATGGTTCATCTGATTCGTTCACTGCTTCACTCTCTAGAGAACCAGGTGTTGCATTTGTATGAGGACCATCGCTAAGTTTTGGCTCCGCTGTGGTAGAAATAGTTTGCTGATCCACAGCAGGTTTTTCTTCTGTTGAGTCTGTAGTGTCTGGCTGTTTATAGATGGTTGTATCCTTATCAAACTTCAGTATATAAGCTTGATTGCAGCCTTCGTAGAGTCTTTCACCTAAGGTATCGATGATGTAGTAAGCTTCAGCTTCAACCTTCAGGACAAAGAAATGATCGTTCCAGCTGACGATATAGATTTGTGGTTCACCCATAGAAGTGTACTGTAATCCAGCACGGCTAATTTCATCCCAGATATTGTCAAATGACATGGCACCATGCAAGAAATCAAATCCTCCCTCATCCATCCCATCAGGGTGGAAAAAACCGACAAAGGAATTCCCTGGCATGACAGTTATGGAGCGAATTTTGGCTTGAAGGACCGTTTCCAGATCAAAGTGTTTGTCAGGGAACCGTTCCCTGTATGTCTCATTTTCACAAAGTTTCCTCCATTCTAATGAACCTTCTCTAATTAAGCTATCAAACTGCGATTTAATTGGCATGAGACCGCGATTGTTCTGCAACCAATCAGCAACCACAGCCACAAGGGCTGTGCATGCACTTTCTCCAGCAGCTTGTTCACTGCGCTGGTCAATGGAAGCAAAGAACACCTGAGTTTGAAGCTTCATGTGTCCATCCCGACTTATTATCTCTTTCTGCTCCCAACAGCCAACAGCAAAATTGTCATCACCAAACTCAGCTACTGAAGATCGATTAGCAGTCGAGCCTTCCTCCACCTTGTGTACCTGCTAGACAATATGAAATGTACATGTAAAAACTAATGGAGTGGCCTCAAAAGATAGTGTCAAGCACCAATATGGACTCATTAGATGTATAAGGTAAGAAAATTACTGCCTAAGCAATACGTTCTAAATTCTAACTACTGTCATTTGATTCAACATAATCAAGAAATGGAAACGTGGTTTGCTAAAGTGAACTCTACATATAACAAGGCAAAGATGTTTTATCCACATTGCCAAGTAGTATGGACAACAAGATTAAAGCATAATCCTAATCCAAATTTTGGTTTTTGGATAGCCAGTACAGACAAAATTACAAGTAGAATGTCTGATAGAAGAGAGGCTAGATCTTACCCCAAATGAAAGAGCTCCATCAGAACTGAGCTGTCGACGATCGAAGTCAATATCATCTCCACCTTCTTCTCCATTATCCTTCTTCAACAACGGTTCCCCCTTCGATTTAGGAGATCTAAAGCTCAGCTTCCTCTTCCTCCAAGGAAGGATACTGCGCTTTGAATTCTGCAGAGCTACAAGATCAGAAGCACAGGTGACCTGGTCATCCATTTGTGAGCAGCCCACATCTGATCTACGGTTGCTAAAGTAAACCCAATCCTCACCCTCACCGTTGACCCTTGTACTAGAATGAAAAGAAACTCCTGCACAATTCGCATAAGCCAGTGGACCATAACTAAATGACTTCCTAACAGTAGGATCCTCCTTTGCCTCATCTGACTCTCCTTCTTCATACTCATCATTGGACTCAGAATCAAAAGGATATGCATATTCCCCCTCTTCGCTCCTCGCTGAGCTTCTTTCTTCACTACCCTCTTCTTCTCGACAAGCTTTCTTTGCTCTCCTAGTTGATACATACTCCGTAAATATTTTAACCTTTCTGAGGCCAGCTTTGAGTGCAGAAAGCTCATCCTTTTCAACTGGTGGAGTTTCTACAGACCGTGCTGGAGACTGAACAGGAGCTAGTGGCCTTTGAACCAACTCTGTCGACTCTTGGGTAGCTCTTAGTTCGAACAAGCTAAGCGATATCTGCATGACATGTCGAGATGAAGTCAAGTAAAAATGATAACAAGGGGAAATAGGTCTTTGAGAAGGATAGCAGTACAAATAACATGTTATGGTAAGAAATTAACTCATGAAAATAAAAGGTGCATACACAAAGTGTGGGCCGAGTCTCGGAAGCACCCCCTGGAACTACCAGAGGAATATTCAGTTTAAATTCTCTCTCCTCTATCTTGGCAGCAAATTCGGCGACATTTAAGACAGCTGTACCAACAATAGGTGCCTTATTCTTCGCATTCATACCCTGGAGCAGAAAAAGAATCAACAGATGGTTAAGAAATGTCAGCTATAAGAATCTAAATAGACAAAATAGCATCTACATTTTTATTGAGAAACTATACAATTGAAATCAAATAATATAATTGAAGAACTAGATAAGGAAGGAGAATCTAAAACGAAACTGAACCCAAATATTGAACCTTAAGCAAACATTAGAACTGGCAGAAACCATAAATCAGTTCACAGATATAGAAACTGAGATGCTTGTGTAGATTTGAAAAAAATATACTCTGGAAAATAACGTAATAGTATTAGTTAGTATTTGCATAGTAGCTTATTCTTTAGTTTCTAATACTACTGGTTGCTTCTTTTGCTTTGTTCATCTTCATATTCTGTGTTCATAATTTTCTTTTTCAATACTGCTTTGATTACACTTCTTTTGAATCAAGTGTCTGTCGTAAACAGTCTCTACCGCACAAAGGTTAGGGTAAGGTCTCTACTTACATCCTACCCTCCCTAGACCCCACTTGTGGAATTAGACTAGCTTTGTTGTTATTGTGGTTGATGTTCCCATGTGTTACCAAGTTACGGGGATCATGAGTGTTATGCAATGCGGATTCAGAGGACTACGTTTTATAAAGTTGGCTATGATGTAATGTGTAAGAACCGGAGCACCGCCCTTTTAATCTAATAAGCCATATTGGATGCATGTACTTACCAACATCCAATGTTTAGTATCTGTACTGGTGACATAGTTTCATTTATAAGTAGCAGACGATCCAGAAGAAACAAACACTCTCGAAATCTCAGTTTCATTTAATGGATTACTGTTTAAGCCCACAAGTATGTTCAAGATCTAGGAGATGTCAATGACAAAACGAACCGCATTACAAACAAAAACGGTTCTTCAGAATTTCTTGAACCACTAAGAAGAGACAAGCCATCTATTATAGACTACACAGATAGAAAGAATTACATCTCGTTTCCAGCCTTCCGACATAAATTTACCATCACATTTAAAGGGAGGCACTAGAGAATCCAAGCAAACAAAATTTACTATCTACAACATCCATACAGTAAGAAAGTAACCAAAATAGGCAGGTATTAGCACTGAAACAAGGCAACCGACAGATGCAAGACGACAAAAGCTTCACCAGCAAATCATTAAGATAATCAAGAGGAGGAGGAACTTTTAGCTTACGTAATGGATGCGACACGACAAATATGAATCTCGTAGCACTAACTACCTAAGTGGAAACAGCAGCATAAATCTCAAAGTGCACTGGCTTCATAGCGACAAAATTCTATGAAGGATGTTCCTTCACTTACCGACTTCCATCATCTTAGGCCATGTAAGCATAACTACCAGAATCTTTCTTTATGACAGCAAACAAACACAATAACCACTCGACTTGGTTCAAACTTCAAAGTCATATAAAAAAATTAGATGTTTCCCTAGAAATTATTAGAAACCAGATGGTAGAGCCTTCAAAATAGATTTTGAACAAAAAAAAAGGTAGCTTTAGGCATAGTTTTCTACAAACAATCACCACAAAACAATGATTATTCTTTTTGAAAACTGGGAGTAGAATGATTATTCTTTTCGAAAACTGGGAGTAGGGAAAGGATAAATGTGGCGGGATTACAATGTAGGAAATCGAACCTTCACCAACAAGGTGAGAGTCGTAGCCAACCAACCGAGACATATAAAAACATCTTTTTCTACAATGTTATCAATCCATCTATAATCAAACCATATAAACATATCCATCCAACTACATCAAGAAAACTCATTTTCAATAGATCACATCACTTTCATCTACCCCTAAAAACAATAAACATAATTCCAAACAATCCTAATCAAACCATAAAAGACATAAGGTCAAAGTTACTAATCCATAAAAGATCTAAGTAAATATAAGGCAAAAACATTAATATAGGAATCTGAATAAAAAAAATTCTAAAATCTAAAGGAGAAACTGAAGAATCTCACATTCAACACAGTGAAGGCAATCTCCCATGGATGAAACACATTGTCTTTATAACCTGACAAATTACATAAACTCTGAAATTCTTCATCCCATTCCACCAAAACGCCACCGTTTGGTCCATTTTTCACCATTTCTTCTCTAGTACAGTTCCTCTTCACTGTCTTTCTAAAAGAACTCAAAGCTATTCTTGGTGGCCCTTTCCACCTGATCTCCACCGCAACACCACCGCTAGAAGTCACTTCACACACCAAATTCTCAACCTTTCCTACAAATATCTTAACCTCAAATTTCTTAGAAATGAGAGGTGGCCATGGACGCCATTTCATCATCTTCACCACCATTTCTCACACCAAAAATGCCAGAAAAATCAGATTTTTTCAACACCCTTTTTCAACAAACACTTAAAAATGCCATAAAAATCAGATTTTTTAAACACCCTTTTTCAAGAAACGCTTAAAAATGCCATAAAAATCAGATTTTTTCAACACCCTTTTTCAAGAACCTTGGTTTTTGTGCTGGAATTGAAAGATCCGTGAGGACTACATAGATTTTTTTAGTTTTTAAGGAAATGGGGTTGGCTTAAAAGAGCAAAAAATTGATTTTTTTTTCAAATTTTCTCAAAGGATTTTCCAAGAAAACACAGCTAGAGAGAGAAGAATATACAAAATATGTGCTTTGTATATTTGTTTTTTGCATAAATATATTGAGAGAGAGAGCAAAAGCTAGGGGAGGTTAAACCAAAGGTTATCAAGTGTGTGATGTATGTGTTTTTTGGGTTCTTGTGAAGAACTTCTTCTTTCTTTCGTTTTTATTCGATTGTTCGGTATTTATATTAACATATTATTTGATATTTGATATTTGTATTAACATAAATTTGTGGTTTACAAAATTATATTGAGTATGTTGTTATTATTTTTTTACTCATTTTGTTTATTTATATTTGTCATATTTTGATTCACTAGAGTTAACTAACTAATTTTTGAAACTAAATAGATTTTAGATAGTCTCATATTAATTTGGATTAAAAAAATATATCTTAAAACACGAATCAAAATTCATACAATTTAATACTCGAGAAATGAAATATGAAGAAAAAACTAAAAGATTATATTTTATTTTTAAAACTTAAACTAGAAATTTTAAATTGTGGAAAGTGGAATTACACTAGCTAAATTTTTAATAATCTTATTATGAGAAAAAAAATACTTAGATTTGATTATGAATAAGGATTTATTTATATCTTACTATAATCTTTCATGATTTCAGGAGAAATATTTTTATTAGGAATGGAGAGAGAGTTATTTATTTATTTACCATCAGAATATTTAATGATTTTGTGAAAAATATTTATAATTATAAATATAAGATTACTTATTATTCGTCATAATCTTTAATATCTCTTTAGAAAAAATAATTTCGATAAATAAATGAAAAATAACTTATCAATCTTCACAAATTTACAATCTTTAATGACTTATTGAAAAATATTTATTGACTATATATAATAATACTTATTATTCGTCATAATTTTTAATAAGTTATTTTTATTAAAAAATAGTTATATAAAAAAAACACTCGTGAAAATTAATGAAAAACTACTTATTATCCGTTACATTTTTCTTGATTTTTCATAGAAAATATTGACTGTCTAGTTAAATTCTCGTTACATTGTCGTTCATCATAATCTTTGACGATCTTATTAAAAAATATTATCGATTATGATGAAAGATTATATAACATTATTATTTCACATCATAATTTTTTACTGTCATCTTCAAAAAATTATACTGTATATATATAAAAAAATATTTCGATTTCGTATCGGGACCCACTACCTTAGATATACTTGTAGGGTGGGTGGTTAGAAGGGGATATATAATGGGTCGGTGAAAGTGTTTGATTGTGATTTTGCATATAAAACGGCGTGTGAACAAAGGAGTTGACTTGTATTGTAGTTTTCTTTTTGATAATCAAAACATTAGGTTAGTTGAAACCTTGGAAAATTATTAATATTTTGTCTCATATTATAACACAACTTTAATTAGAAACCACCAAAAGATTGTATAGTAGTTGGTTGGATATTAACGTAATAATTTCTACGGTTGGACGGTCGATATTCAGATCTTTTTTTTTAAATTTCGATTTTGATGATGGGATATTGAATATTGAACTTTCAAAGTTCATTCAGATACGATAAATCAAGTTTCGAAACGATAAAATTCGATTCGATTCGATTCAATAATTTTATTTTTGATGATTTACGTCTGGTCTTAATTATCTTTATGTTTTCAATCAGAAATTTTGAATTCGAAAAAATTTCGATTTTATAACTAACTTTTCTTTTTGACTTATTCATATTGATATTTTAAAGATCGATTTTAATGTATTTTCAAAGATCGATTTTAATGTATTTTCAAAGATCGATTTCAGTAATTGGTAATTGAAAGTAGATATCGAAGATCAAACTTTCAAGATTCATTCAAATATGATAAATCAATTTTTGACACGACAAATTTCGAATCGATCTAATAATTAATTTTTTGAAGACTTACATCGATCCTAATTATCTTTATGTTCTTAATCATAAATTTTAAATTCGAATTTATAAAATAGAGATGCTTTTGATATGGAATACTTTACTTTTGAAGTGAAATTTTTTTGATTTTATGATCAGCGAGTGTGAAACCGAGAAAAAAAAGGAAAGAAGAGGATATAATGACATTTTTTTTGGTAATAAAACTTACGTGAACACAAAGTATATTAAAATTGTTATAATCTATAATCTATAGATTATTAGTGGTTTAAACACAATATTAGAAGTACTTAAAAGTTAAGTATACATAAAGAGAAAAATTAGAGCTTGCTTAATTAATGCATATTACTTACATGCAAAGAGAATAACTATCTTAGGGTTGTGAAAATTACTTTATAATATACTTTTTTGGTGTTTCTTTTTTAGTAATAATTAATAGTTGTAGAGGAAAAAATTAAATTGCATTTGAGTATTTAATTAGAAAATTAAATCTTACTTAATTGGGAAGTATTACGTATATACAAAGAAATAATTATTATATGCTTGATATGGTGTGTCAAGTTAACGTGTATTTATAATTAATTAACTATTATAAAAGAATAAATAATTAACTAGCAATGTTTAAGAAAATCAATTTAAGCTTACTTGTCAATAATTACTACGTAAGAAATACTATTTTTGATATGACTCGCAAATATCAATGCGTAATATAGTTTTTTTTAATTATATTCAAAAATATATAATAGTAGTTATTAAAGGCGGATATAATATATATAAATTTAATTTAAGCAGTAATAATTAAATAATAAATTTTGAACTATATAATTTAAAATTATTATATATAATAAAATTTCAAACTCAAATTCATAAAGTATTATTAGGTTTCTAGACCATAGTATATATTATTATTATTATTATTATTATTATTGTTATTGTTATTATCATTATTATTATTTTATTTTCAATTTTCTTAAAAAAATTAATCATTTTGTTTTTGACATTTTTAAAAATAAATTGTAAAATTGACTAATTCAAAGAAGAAACATGGTACGTAAACCACTTGCATGAAATAAGGAAATGCATGAAACACCCTTTTATCTTATTTTATTTTTATTAATAAACTACTACTATATAATATAATATAATATAATATAATATAATATATAATATAATATAATATAATATAATAATTGGTGGAATTAATTTAATACATAATCTTTTTCAATTTATCATGGAAATTCCATCCGAGTTTAATAAGGACGCGGTTAAATGGTAAGTATTTTTTCGTTTTTAATCATATCAGTTTTCGATTAGATCATGCTAAATAACAATATCATTTTCATTCTTAATTGAATATCTCAAATTTGAATCCTCTTGAAATTCTTCGACACGATCTGAATTTAGTCAGATCTTAGAGAAATACTGCGAACATTGATTCTTTAAATATGGATATTTAAGATATGTTTTTTTAAAGCTCGACTAATTCAAACTCACACGTGTCAAAAAATATCATTAAAGAGATAAAGATAAGTTGCTCAAATTTTAACAATGTTACTGAACACGATTTAATTCTAAAATTTAAATCTGAATTATCTTTTTTTTAAAAATAAAAATATATTTATCACTTTACAACAATCTTAAATAACGAATAGTAGAGTCGGAGATATGACAAGATAATTTACAACATTATGCATGAGTATTTTCTAAGTTAAGTAACAAACAAGAGTAAAACACTACAAAACATATATAATTATTATACTTACTAGTTACTACCTATATAATTGCAAAAAAAAAAAAAAATTAACTCAAAATATTAAATAAATATGAGATTTATATCATCATTTATATATAAGCTAATCTGGTTTTATTAAAGGGAAAATTGTATATAATAGCAAACTAATAACCTAAAATAAATGGAGTAGCTAGGGTTTGATTTAATTGTGCTCCATAGCAAACGTTTGCAAAAAATTGTCAAGCGCCTCTCTCCCAAATATCTCGCTCGCCACTCTCCTCCTATCTCTCGCTCGCTTCCTCACTTTTGTACAAACACAAGTGTATAAAAATTGTTTCTAATTGTATAAAGCAGAAAAAATTGTATAAATACATATATTTTTGTTCCTCTCTCTCCCCTCTCCAGATCTCGCTCGCCACTCTCCCAAATCTCGCTCGCCACCCTCGCCTTCCTCACTTATACAAACAGAAGCGAAATGTATAAATTGCATTTCTGTTTGTATAAAGCGTGAGAAAATTGTATATACACATGTAAGTACATATATTTTCGTCCTATATACTTATAATTATACAATAAAAATACTCCCTTGCCTAGTTTCTTTTGCCTTTCTCTCTTTCTCGTTGTATACAATTTTCAAATTGTATCTAATTTCTTTCTTTCTCGTTTTATACAATTCGATTCAATTGTATATTCCTTGTCAAGTCTCTTTTGTCTTTCTCTCTTTCTCATTTTATACAAATTCAGATTGTATATAATCGTTCTATACACTTATAATAATACAATTCGTTTTATACACTTCGTTTTTATACAGTTCTCTGCCCAAGTGTCTTTCTCTTTCTTGTTTTATACACTTCGTTTTATACAATTTGCTTCAACTGTATATGTATAGCGAATTATACAGTTTCTATGTTTGCTATGGAGCAATTATGCGAACTTTGTTATAGCATACAAATATGAATTTTTTATTTGCTATATGTGAAAGTTGCCCTTTATTAAATTACCTAAGTTATATTTTATATTCTAATTTTTATTTTATTTTATTGTAGTCAAAAACTTTGAAGATAAACCATTGACTTTTTCATGTGTAACAATTCATGCACACGATATCCGTTGATTTTGTTTTAAATTATGGGTAGAAATCAATATATATATATATATATATATATATATATATATATAAAGAGNTATATATATATATATATATATAAGATTTGTTATATACAACGTATAATTTACAATTATCATCATCAGTCAACACTACGCTAGTCTATTATTCCTCGTTTGATAATCACAATCGCTAAACATTTATCACCATTTACCGTATAATTTTTAAAAAAAATATATTTAATCAATATAATATTAGATTAATTAATATATTATATGAATTACATACTTTTATATATATATATATATATATAAAAGATTTGTTATATACAACGTATAATTTACAATTATCATCATCAGTCAACACTACACTAGTCTATCCTTCCTCATTTGATAATCACAATCGCTAAACATCTCTATCACCATTTACCGTATAATTTTAAAAAAATATATATTTAATCAATACAATATTAGATTAATTAATATATTATATGAATTATATACTTTTATATATATATATATATATATATATATATATATATATATGAACTCGTGTGCATGTCACTATCCATGGCTTCTGCATTGGGTTCTATTGGAATCTTAGGCCTAACACATCAACAAAATTATATTTTTATTATACCAAAATTGATATGCATTTTCATAGTTCAATATTTTTTATGCTAATCTTTTATCATGAAAAATATCAAAAAAACAGCTGGCCATTACCATATGCTTCCATTAGAAAAAAATACACTTTTTCCCCCTTTTTGTATAAGACAAAATGTTTGAACCTTTGGTATATATCGGTATGTTTTATTTAGACACTCAAATTATATTATATTTCAATTAAATACTCGAATACATATCAGCTTCTGAATAAGCTCGATCGTCTAAAGTTTTACGATTTATTTACATTAATATGTAAAATTAAAGGAGGTGTTTAAAAAATGATTGTTCACGTAACAGATACTTGAAAGTATGAAAATAAAATTTTTGAAGTTCGATTCAGATATATAAGAGGTTGTCGCATTTCACAAATTATTCATCATTGACGACTCTTCTTTCTCTATCCCGTCCTCTTTAACATACACGTGGTTAAATTACTAATATTCTTTCATTTTTAACCAAAAAGTTTCGAATTTGGATGTACTCAACATAGTAATAAGAATGATCCTTTATATACCAAAACATAGTAATAATAATAATAATAATAATCTTTTTTTCCTTTTTATTTAGTATATATATATATTATAGTAATTTTATTTATTTAATAGTTGATGAAAATATTGGACATTGAAAAGAACACAAACAAGATGAAAACAAAGGTGTATGCCAGAATACAAATTCTGTTTAGAAAATGACAAATGTAACACTGGCTATGGAAAAAAGTGGACCTTTAAATTGGAATTTTATCACAAAATCTTGACTTAAATAACACTAAATACCAAATTTTCTTTTCTTTTTTACTACCACTCCTCTCTTCACCCACTCACCTTTACTTTTTTTTTTTGGGGGGGGAGTGGGGGGGGGGGAGAAAAAACAAAAAGAATATTTTATCCCTGGTACGTTCAGTAGATGAAAGTAGCGAAAATGAAGATAATGAAATGAATATATGAGTATATTAGGAGAGATAGAATTAAAAACGAAGATATTCAAAATAAGGGGAGAGTATAACCTATATAATGGACAAAATGAGAATGACGTGACTGAAATGATTCGAACATGTGAAGAAGAGATGCACAAATATCCCCAATGAAGAAAAGCGAGAGTTAATCAGAGATATAGTCGAAAAATAGTATCGGATATATTAGTAAAATGATATACGAAGTGATTAAATAACATATTTTAGACGCTCTTGACAGAACAAGGTATTATAGTCTAATGATTTTAGATTCCTTGAAAGAGCACTGCTTAGGGTGCTCACGATGTTTGAACCTTCGTGTAACTCTTGGCTCCGCCAACTGGAGTTAACTATGACGGATATGAAGAGAGGTAGAGATAAATTGAAGAGGTATTACATGAAATATATGCATCTTACCAAGAACTTTAACCCTAGGTAAAAAGATATGAAGTCGAAAATTAGGATAAAAAATTAATAGGTAGTCGAACATTAATTTTCCTTATCAAGATTATCACCAATATTATCCTGCTATCTTAATCTCCGATTTTATCATCACGCGACTTCTTTTGCCCCGATTAACATATTATAAATTGTTGCTATTATTCTTATTTCAACATAACTTCTTCATTACTGTATTTTCTTTTCATAAGTGATTTTATTACGTTTTACAAATAGACAAATCCATATATTAACAATTAGATCAATATTATACCTAAATCAACTTACACGCACCTCGATATATTACATTTTTTTGTATATATTTTTGTAGAAAAAATATGTTTTAGAAAAGGTCATTCATGTTATGCACATGTATGGCCACAACTTGGGCCATTATGTTCATCTTTTGCACATGGCCACTAATTGTATATACATACATAAACTTCAAACAAAAACGACTTAACTTCAGTCTTATGAAACTTCAGACACCACATGTCTAAAGTTATTACGAAACGAAATATCTTGCAAAATATTACGCATTGCAAATATGAGTTAAATCGTGCTGCAATTTACGATTCGTGCTATCGAATAAATCATTATGGAAAAAGTACATATACAAAATAGAAATAAGTTATGTTGTTGGATACATACTAAATTTTCAACAGAAATTAAACTACAAATTTATTATTCTAAAAAGTGCAAATAAGATCTTAAATGTAGAGTACATCAAAATTTTAATAATTAATCTATATCTACTTATATACATGGCCAAAAAAAAAAAAAAGGTCCATGGGCCATAAATGATAACTATAATTTAACCAAAAAAAAAATTAGAAATACCAAACATATATGAATTTAGTGCTGCTAATATGATCAAACTACAATTACTATAACAAAAATTTCAACATAAATGGCAAATATTATGTCAATATTAACTCAAACTACTCGAAAAATCGCTCTTTTTTTTAATAACCGAGAAATTCTTTTTGACACCAACCGTTAAGACCAACATAGTCTTCGAAACTCTTAAGATAATAAATCCGATCTTCTATCCTTCTCCACTCAAATATCAGACGTATTTCGCACGTCTAAGGTCATAAGTCCAACATTTGCTACTAAAACTAAGCCTTGAATCTTTTACCTTCTAGTTTTTACACCTAGTTTGATTACGATCTTAGTTCCATTTTATGTGTGTTAATTTGACTGAACACGAAATTTAAGAAAAACAATTGAAGCTTGTATGGTTAAACTATAAAGAAGTTACCAAAATATACTATGAATCATATGATCCTAACTACTAAAATATATCATATAATATGTTTGAAATTAATTATATTTACTAAATGAAACACGAAAAATAGTAACACAGATATTATTATGTACACTAATATTTGTACCAATTTTGTTCTTTTTCTTTCTTTTATTATCATCTTTTGTACTTATACATAATGTGTTTGGAAAATGTTGCTAGAATGTCTTAAAGAGTTCCGGGAGGGCTAGAAAAAGCACGCGGACTTGGACGCGTAGCCTGATGAAACGTAGTATTGGATTCGAGTATGAATCCAATACAAGTATATTTACTTTTTATTCGGTTTATAAATCGTATTTTTGGAGGAATGATTTACTCAAAAACCTTCAACATGGAGAATATATGTCATTAGCTATGTATCTTTTACCCCTCTCAACCCAATCCCTTAACTCGCGTATTTTTCACTTCACGAGCTTCACTCTAAACTATCATACGGTATCATCGAGGGAGAGTGCCACTAGCAACAATCGAGGGCAGAAAAACTAAATAGAGGATAAAAGACGCGTACCAGAAAGGCGTCAATCGAGACCCACATCATCATCTACTAGCAATTTTGAATGAACAGGCAATACCTGATTGTCCCTGTGACAAATAATAACTAAAGATTGGTATAAAAGAACAAAAAAAAAAAAGTTTTCTTTGTGATAATGCAAGTACAACATTATAACCTATGATCAAAAATGGGATTTGATTCTAAAGCAGAAAAAATAGATTTATCAACTTGACTGCTAAGTGATTTAAAAAATATTCTAAAATAAGAAAAATTATATCCATGTATTGATTTATCCTTGGTAGAAAAACCTGTAAATGCACTCTAGCATTTTTAGCATACACATGGCTTTTGTAAGCTCGGACTCTTCAAAAATATCGACGAGTGTGTGTTCGAGGATCTGACAAACATTTTTGACGAGTCCAAACAATATGATGCCCACATTCATTGCTAAAATTACTCTTCCCCCAGGGACATCCACATATAGTCAGGGTAGCATTTAACAATCTTATATCTTAAATCGAGTTTCGGGTCAAACTCTCCTAACATGCTAGCCAGCAGATTATAGCAATATGTATCTATGGAAAGATTATCATTCACAAATAACACAGTATAGTGACCTGTACATGTAAAGATTGACGAAAATAAATAGTGCATTCACTGACACAGAGACAAGATATCTCAACAACAACATCCCCCGTGTAATCTCACAAGTGGAGACTAGGGAGAGTAAGATGTACACAAACCTTACCCCAACCTTTGTGAGGAACAGAGACTATTTCAGATAGACCCTCGCAAGACGAGATATCTCAACATAACAACCAAATAAACTAAAAGGTACTTTGAATTCCGTGAAATTAATATGGTATATTATTATACTTGAAACGTGAAGGTATATTGTAATGTATGTCTGTACACGAGATATAGTTCCAAAAGAGTGCCTTGCGATTGCATAATAAAAGAACAACCGATTTTGAATTCTTAAGAGGAGGAACTCATCTGCAACTGTGATATCTACAAGAATACATGCAAGGGGCACACATTCGTCGTCCTTTTTTCACAAGAATGCGTAAACCCAGAAGTACGTGTATGCATCTGGTACCGCCTGACCAGGAGTTGCAAGGGCAAACCCTGAAATGACGTCAAAGTAGCAAAACAAAGTTACAAAGCATATTGGCCTAAAATGCTATTACTAAAATTTGCAATTCTCACGTCCATTTTCAATTAGCATCAATTGGGTCCTATGACTTGTATGTGCATTGTATTACATCTTTTGGGATTTGTACGGATCCATATGCAATCACCTTCAAAGTAGCTCGAGTATATAATTCCTTAACAAGTAAAGCCTCTCTAACGAGGGTACATCCTACCCTCGTTAGACCCCACTTGTTATATTGCTAAAAGTAAAGGTGAACACAACCAAATCAATTGCCTCAAATAAGCAGGGAAGAGAGAAAGAGAGTGTGCAGAAAGAAGAGAGAGACGCACACAACAACAACATACCCATTGTGATCCCACAAATACCATATAGGGCGAATAAAGTGTACGTAGACATATGTGGCTCGAATCCTTCAAAAATGTTGTCGGGTGGGCATTGCATCCTTCAAGAGTTCTTTTTAAGAGGATCTAACATAGATGTGAGCTGTGGCAGCATTGTTGGAGAATCAAAGCAACATAGATTCCCCCATCTATACTAGAACTTCTATTTAAAAGATCTTCGGTCTATTTAACAATTACTCATAACTATAATACTTGTGACGCACTTGGATTGATTTTATGTATTTTGGAATATTAATTAGTCAGTTGTTTCATATTTGTTAGGTCAAACACTTCGAGTTGTTATTCTAATATGTATAACTTAAATTCACCATATCCGTTATTCTTTCTCAGCATGCTTCTGTATATTTCTTTTGCTTTAACTACCGCAAGACTATCCCCTAAAGAGCTTGCACCCACGAAATGAAGGTTTCACTAGCTGGCTGGCAAGAAAAAAGAAATTACATACAAGTAGCAACTCAAACATGTTTCTTCTCCTTTTGTTATACTGGAGAAATACTCGAGGATTTGTGGGAGCAAAATTCAAGACACGGTTGATGATGGGTTCATCCTTATATCCTATTTCAACTGAAGTACCAGGCTTTTTGTCTGCGACAGGATTCAAACTCAAGAAGCACGCACACACATCACAATCTGTATTCTTACTGCTAGACTGGCCCTGGAGCCTTTTAGAATAAAGATGAAGTACCTTAACATTTACACTAATTACTATGTTTCAAAAGAATTTCTCCGAACTCTTGCGCGGCTCTATTCCTTATAGTATGATCCCTGATGTGTATAAAGAATGACCAAAAGAACTTCATATTTTCCTGACCTATAGACAATACATATATTGCATCTTAATCCAGGTAGCTATACATTGGAGAACTGCTAGATTGTCTTAACTACAAAGGCATGAAGATTTGCATCTAGGGAGAAGTCATCCACGATAATTCAAAGGCAAAATATTCTGTTGAGATACATCGCAAATAGCGACAACTAATAAAATGCATATCAACACTAGTAGTGAAAGATGGCTGTATTCAAAAAACAATAATTCCACTAAAATGTATAAATTGGGTTCTGCTTCTAGAAACATAAAAATAGGGACTGCTATTGACAATACCATTGCTTACAAGATGTACACGATAACGAACTCTGTGCAAACGGCAGCATGAGTGTCTTGGAAACCACAGGTCAAGAACGAACCCCTAAGAAGAAGAAAAAGGAGTTAGTAGTGGAAAACAAAGAGACATCAAACAAGAAATTTCAGAAGCAAATTAAAATACCTAACACATCAGATCTGGCATCTCTTTTGCATTTCAATTCATCGAGCCACGACACCTGATGAGACGATGCATATAATAACAAAATAAGGTTAAGGCATTGCTGATTCTTAACAAATCTAGAAAAAGAAAGCTTAACTGAAATAACAGTAATGGGTATAACAGTCGCATAAACTATCATCTTGTCAAAGAGAGATTGTCTTTCGCTATTAGAACTAGCATACAAAGGATAAAGCTAGCAATCAATTTCTTCCCCTGTGCAATACTTTGTGTTATATCTCGCACACAATAAAATATAGATAAAAATTTGATCATCAACAGAAGTCTTATACCTCTTAGAACCACAGTTACATGGGATCTTCTTTTCCTCGAAGGGGAACTTGTAGTTGTAAGTTATCTCTTCACCAGCTGCAATATGCCGCTTAGCATAGATGAAGATCTTTTTCTGACCCTCAACACTTATAACTTTTGTATAGCAATTTGGCTGCAACATATGTTAAGATCAAGCAGATGACATAATCGAGTTGAAACCCTATGATACTTCATGTCACACAGTCGTAAAATTCAAATAGTAAGAAAATCACCTCACAAGAATGGTTTACGAATCTGGCAATACCACCACGTTTTGTCGCATCAACCTTCATAAAATATGGTCAGTTATTAAGAAATGCCCGCTCAATCTTTATGAAATTAACAATTTTTCAAAATATGCAACAAATTATGACTATTGGTTCAAGATCGGATAATTAGAGTGTTTGGATTTGGTTTATTTTAAGTGTTTTTAAGCCAAAATAGCTTTTAAGCACTTTTGGAGTATTTGGATAAGTCGAAAGTCACAAGTTAAAATTTCTAACTTATGGCTTATAAGTCAAAAACTAAAAGCCAATCCAAACAGGCTCTTAGACTGATTCCCAGCAAAATTGCATAAATTGGATAAGCATTCCTTTAGCTTTAGCATTACACCCAAAGCTATCACAACTCACTTGCAACCCCTGGTAAAGTGAGAATTGCATCCACTATTCCAGAAACACACAACAGCGATTTTGATTACAAGATTAAGCAATGGCTTTCAAATTCAGCAAGAAAAACACCTAAATCCTTGGGGCCGTTTGGTGTGAGGGATTAGAAAAAATAATCCCAGCATCAGATCTCGTACAAAATTATGCAGTGTTTGGTTGGCCATATAAGAAAAATAATCACAAAGATAATGCAAAGTTTGTTCAACGGTGTTTAACTAATTACTGCACTAGCTATGCAGGAATCTATGTATCATTTTATGAGGGGTAGAATGTGTATATGGGGATAAAGTATTTAAAGACAAAGGTACTCTTAAAAAGCAAGTATTTCCTAAATAACATTCCTTGTCTTATTATTCACACTGGCTTGTGCTACTCCTTTTATCTTTTCTCCGGGTGGTTTTGGAGAACATCAACTTATAATGATTGATTGGTCACACCGCAATTTCATTTCTCGACATTATTAGTCAACAAGATACCTTGCACAGCAGTACGCAGACCTTACCCCTACCTCTGGATAGAGAGATTTTTGTTTTTGAGACAGCTGGATAGAGAGGTTGTTTCCAAAAAATTCAACATTATTAGCCATTGCATAAAGGTCCATCAATATTATTCACCGCATAAATAGTCCTCGCATGTGAACCAAACAACCCCTTAATTTACAACCTATTTAAAACTAAGCTCCTTGGAGTACACATGCATGGAGAACATTATGAGAAGTTAAATTCTCCTTGATATCCCACCCCTTGGGTTCATCCCTTCCTCGACCCTGCGAAAATGCGGATACTTTTTGTACCAGGCTCCCCTTTTTCAATCCCACGTCAAATCTTTTTAGGATATAAACAATTAGAACAAATATTGGACCTTTAACGTGGTCTTTGGTCATGGAAAACTTAAACCTGAATCTCTTAAAAGTAGAAAAGCCAAAAAGCTATTTATCCTAGCATTAAAATTGATAAAATCTACAGTTCCAAAGAAAAAAAATTGATAGGATCTGATCACCTATTTTTGCATTGCTCTACTGCAATGAGATTTTGTTGGGAGTAATGGAAGGACTTATAAATGAGCTTCCTACAAACAGATTTTGGGACATAAAGAAAATAATGCCTTCTTGCTTCTATAACATGATCTTCTCAAACACACAGTACAGCAATAACATTTCAAGAACAATATATGGCAATCAAATTGGGATAACAAGTTATCCTAGCATCAGTTCGATCCAAGAGTAATGGTTTTTAGGATACATATAGACAGACAGAGCACAGCTAGAATAGAATTTCTACTTCATTTTGGTTTTGACCGACTTCAGGTTAAAAGGCATTTCATCCTAACCTGTCTCTCCTATCCAGGATTTGTATAAAAAATAATTCTATCCATAATAGAACATGAGAGGAATTCACATCATCAAGTAGATTCTATAAGAAATTGAATTCTCCAACTACTTCCTCACCACATAATCATCATCCAGTCTGAACAGGTAACTGCTCCCAATTCCTATCTTTTCATAATAGTGCTCTCGTATGTCAGATACCTGAGACTCAAAAAGGAGAGGAGTAAGATTTCGATAAATGAACACTTGAGATCAGTGTTTCAGACAATCACACAAAATCACTTGTACATAAATAAACAAAGCTAAGACACCAAAATGTATGAAGAAAACTTGCGGCAAAAGCAGCAAGCTGGAATTTAATTCAGGTTTGGAAGCAATGCTCTTACACGACGACGTATCAGCTCTCCAACATATTCAATGACAAAGTCTTCAGCATCAATAGGCTCAAGGGCAACAAGACCCCAGTCATGTATCTTACTTTGTTGGAAGCGAAGGCGCTTCTTCCTAGCCTACAAAAGACATAGATGAATATGTAACTTGTATATAACCACAAAAGAAAAATATAACATATAGAAATCGGCCTTGCTGAGCACAAGCCCAAGCATTACATTGAACACAATTTACTAATCTAACTCTTGACTTATTCTTTTGTTATAGATAGTTAATCAACAATCAATGCACAAAGTATATAAGTTTTATCAATATCCTTTTAATAAATGGGCATTATAAATTATTTCGGCAATGTTAACAATTCAAAAAACTAACAATGATAAAATATTATTGGACACAATTCAAAAAAAAAAATTCAACGATATGGTTATTATTAATTAAACGATTTGTAGTATCTTAAGAGGTTTTTTTAAGAATTAAGTTATTTTTAAAATAAAAAGGCAAGGCTTTGAAGCTGCATAAATTTTCTTCTCCTGTTTTACAAAATAAGAGGGGACTAATATGATGCTCTCTATTAAATAATTTGCTTTTGTTATATTCTTGGTGATTCTTCCTTTATCATTCTCCTTTTCAGTAATCTTTTTGGTGCATAATAGTTAAAAAGGAAAACTTATCCTTACATTATCTTTCAAACTTCAATATGATCTTCCTTTCCTTTATAGCTACTAAGATGTTACTGTTCGCTAAGTTTAAAAAATCCTAAGAGCTCTTCACAGAAAGATTTAAGTTGAAATATGGAAGTGTTGTATAGTACCTCAATACATAAACATTCATTAATGACAATCAAAATTTAAAGATCTATGGAAAAAAAAAGTAAGAAGAGCAACTCAGATACTTACTAGACATAACTTTAAAAGAATATTTTTTAAAAAGTTAAAGATCTGTAAAAGATTAATGGGGAAAAACTGTGTATGATCTTTCAAATGAATGTAAAATGATAAATGGAGCAATATATGTCATTCTTTGAAATGAATGTAAAATGATAAATGGAGTAATATATGTCAGCATTTGAATTAGAGATGAAGAATCTAAATTACGAAAAACCTAATTAAAATAAATTGCATGACCATAAGCTCCTCAAACTAAACTTATATGCATACTTGCCCCTTTTTAAAACAATAATGAATATACAAATGTCACTGTCATGGTGCATATGATGTCACTGCCTTGAATGCTTTTGGAGCAAAACAAATGAACCCAAACATTGCTAAATTTATCAAAGTGGACAGGAGCCTTTATTGTTATTAAATGAAGTGAAAAAGAGGGGTAAAACAAGGGATTATAGAAGAGGTAAGAAGGCTTAACAGTTAAATGCATTTCAAAAGCTGCAGGTGCGATCTATTTCCACAATAAGAAGAAAAAGAAGAATTTTGCCAACTTGAATATGAATTTGAATTGCGACAAGGAAAATATATCCTTGAAAAGACAAAACATTGAATGGCTCTTGTGTAACATATCCAGGTTTTCTATGTCTATTGACTGAGTTCCCCTTTTTAGTTTGTGTTTTCCAATATGTTAGATGTAGGGATGAAGGTCCAAAGCAGGAGCTAGCATTCAATGTGGGCGGAATTTCACTCTTTTTTAGGAGAGCTGCCTATGTACCCTCTCTTTTCAACAAGAAAAGCAAAAGAATAAAGTCCCACGTAGTTCTCAGTTAATCAGCCCACGCAGGACCATTAGTTTTTGACAAAAGTCAAAGGGCATATTCATTAAAGAGGATGAATTCTTTCAAGAAAGCTACAGGAATCCATTTGAAAGCCAATAGAATTATTTTAGTTTATTAAATTACATCATAAGCCAGTATCTGAAGGTTTTCCGGTCAAATCAAGTTGATGGGAAGCTCCTCTCTTTCTCCCTTATAAATTGTAGTAAAGTAAAAGCAATACATATAACAAGGCAAATTCTCATGTTACCTTCAATTGAGTAGCTTTCAAGAGGTCAGCACCCTCGGCAGCAGCAAGGAGGTTGCGCAACTTAACCCTATTTGTTCTTGCAGAAATTCCCTTAACATTTAACATTTGAGAACCATTAGCATCTGAACAAGCAGATTGAATATGAACAACCTTAGTTCCCCTAACACGAGCCCTTTCGTCAGGACTTGCCCTTAATGACCATTTACGCCACTCCCAACCATTGATCGAAGTTCGAGCACAGCCAAATGATTGTGAACAATGTTTTGCTATCCGGGATTTACCCTTCTGGTTCTTCTCTGGAGTAGCCACCTTTGTTGCAGCTTGGTTGCCAACACCAGTTGATTGTTTCTGAATTTTTCTTGAACGAGATGCTGTCAGATTATCCTCTAGTTTTCTCTTTTTCAGATCCGGTAATTTGGCTGCTGCTTCAATAACCCACCAAGACACATATTAACGAGGCAATAAACATGAGAGATCATGTGAACACTTATAACATTAGAAAAAGGAAAAATAGAGCATCAATTTAAATGAAATATAAACGCTAACATTTAGGAGTCTTCTTTGAACAAGCGGGTGGTTGCATTTCTTGAGTGCCCAATTCCCTGTTCGCAACCTCAGACACCTTTCCATCACCACTGGAGTCTGCGGCAACAAAAGTAGCCTTCAGTTTACTGTGGCCTGTATTACTTCTCCCTGCAACACAATTTAGTACAGTATATGATAAACATGACTAATTAATATAATGTCTATTCTGGTAACATTTGAGAAAACTAACTCAAGAAAATTGAAAGACCTCGGGAAACAGATGCAACTTTCTCTGAGATGGTGTTAAAATTAATAACCGATGATGGAGGAACAACTAAAGCCGCATTAGTCAATAACTCTTTGTGACAATCTTTCAACCCAATTTCCTCAACATGTAAAGCTGCATTGTCACCCTTATTGATCTCCAATTCCTCCCCTAAGGGATCTTGCTTCGTTGACTTGTTAATAGTTCTTTTTTTGATGCCAATGTTTCCATCAACCATTCCATTAGCACTGGAGACCTCGGTGACATTAGCAGCCTTCAGTTTTGTGTGGCTTGCATTTCTTCTTCTCGCTGCAAAATTTTAAACAGTATGATAAACATGTCAATAAATATAATGTCCTTTTCTAATAAAATATGAAAAACTTAACTCGAGAAAACTGAAATACCTTGGGAATAAGATGCAACTTTCTCTGAGATAATGTCACAATTAATAACCGATGATGGAGGAACAATTAAAGACTTATTAGTTAACAACTCTCTGCTACAATCTTTCAGCCCAATTTCCTTAACATTTAAAGCTGCATTGTCACCTTTAGTGCTCTCTGTTGCCTCCCCCAAGAGATCTTGTTTCCTTGACTTGTCGATAGATCTCTTTTTGAAGCCAACATCTTCACCAACCTTCCCATTATCACTGGAGACCTCAGCGACAAAAGCATCCTTCAGTTTTTTGCGGCTTGCACTACTTCCCCTCGCTGAAAAATTTACACCAGTATGATGAACATCATCAATAATATAATGTCCATTCTGGGAACATTTGAAAAAACTAACTCAAGAAAACTAAAATACCTTTGGAAACAGATGCAATTTTCTCTGAGATAGTGTTACAATTAGTAACAGATGATGGAGGAACAACTAAAGAAGCATCAGTGAACAACTCTCTACGACAATCTTTCGGCCTAATTTCAATGCCATTTAGATCTGCATTGTCAACTTTAGTGCTCCCCGTTGCCTCCACCAAGAGATCTTGTTTCCTTGACTTCTTGCTAATAGATCTCTTTCTAAAGACAATGTCTGGAGAAACCTTTCCATTATCACTGCAGACCTCAGCAACAAAAGTGGCCTTCAGTTTTTTGCGGCTTGCATTACTTTTCCCCGCTGCATAATTTAGTACAGTATGGCAAACATGTCTAATAAATATAATGTCCATTCTGGTAATATTTGAGAAAACTCAGGAAAACTGAAATACCTTTGTAGACAGAAGCATCTTTCTCTGAGCTCGTGTTACAACTAGTAAGCGATGATGGAGGAACAACTAAAGAGGCATTAGTGAACAACTCTCTGCGACAATCTTTAAGCCCAATTTCCTTCTCACTTGAAGTTGCACTGTCACCTTTAGTCTTCGCTGTTGCCTCTCCCAAGAGATCTTTTTTCCTTGACTTGTTAATAGAACCCTTTTCATAGCCAATGTCTCCACCGCGGAGAGGCTGCGATGAAGAGCCTGACTTTCTTTTAACCATCTTTTTCTTTCGGTAGTATGTATATTTCCCCACTGCTGTAGGTACCTTAGGAGAACCATCCCCACTTTTGCTTAATGCATCTGGAGATTTATCACGTGTCTCATTACCCGCTTTGCTTCTTGTAACCTGACAAAAAAAAGTAGCATTCAGAAGCGCTTAACTCTTTACACTGAGGAAATTTGATCTCTAAATTTAGGGGAAGAATCAACTCTCTGGACTGAGGGGGGAAAATTAACTCAGTGAAATGAAAAAAAAAAATTGAACTCTTTGAACTATATTTTAGAAAACCAACAATTGCACTCACCTGAGAATCCTCTGATTTACTACATCTCCTTGCAGAAGACGAAGTTGTCAAAAAGTTTCTAATTATATCATCAACAAGAAAACTTTTCAACTCCCTCAGTGCTTTCTCATGTACCCTCTGCCGGCAATTTGACAGGGTCGCATACCATATTATTCTCAAAATAGAATCATCAGACCTAGCAAGTCGAACTTTAGAAGTTTGTACAGGAACAGCTTCGCATTCAGGTGGTTGCAGCTCATCAGTCATTTCATTACTGGAGGCACTGTCTAAACTGGCAGACTTCTGAAATGCACTTGAAAACCAATCTGACACACGAATCACATATGGATCAATAGAGTTCTGGTGCAATGATTTTTTGCACGAGGAAGTATTCTGAATATCAACATGTGCTATGTTTTCTGACACCAAAATGGCCTCAGAAGAATCATTTTGACTTGCAGCGCCACTAAAATTATTTGGGTCCTCAGCAACCTGCAGAACAGAACTGTTCCTTGAGATGCTGAAGTTCATTATATTGCGGTAAGCATTGGCATCTCGAATTATACAGGGGAAACATTATCAGGTAAGGGATTACTTCAACAAAGTCTCTCCCCCACCTATGCACTTCTAGGGGAGAGGGATATAGTTTACACAGATCACAGCAAGTTCAAATATTCACCTTGATTATCATGCCGTCTTTAAGCGAATCAACTTTTCCCATCGCCTCTTCATGCAAAAGACTAGTGAAATACTTCCCCAAGGACATCTTTGCAGACAAGTGGAGTTCATGCAATACTCTCTCAACGATAGGTTGTATACAATCATTAGCTTCAGGGTCTGTTGCATGACTGGATCTCGACAACACCTTTTCATCATTAAAAGGTGATGAAACTAAAGGCAAATTCACTGTCATATTCTTCTCCTCAAACCCTGGAGGGAAATCAAGATAACAGCCAAACGATTCTTGCTCCACTTGCAGCTGCAGAGTCATAAGTCCATCTGTAAGGAAGCACACACAACCACTGCAAATTGACAGGAAAAACAAAAGCATAAAATAACTTACAACTTCAGTAGAGAGCTCCACGGTGCAATTTTTTGATGGCAAAACTAAAGGCAAATCCGCTGTCAAGTTCTTCTCCTCAAACCCTGGGGGGAAATCAAGATCACAGGCAAAAGATTCTTGCTCCACTTGCAACTGCAAAGTCATAAGTCAGTCTGTAAGAAAGCACACACAACCACTGCAAATTGAAAGGAAAAACAACAGCATGAAAATGCGTACAACTTCAGTAGAGAGCTCCGCGGTGCAATCTTTTGATGACGAAACTGAAGGAATATCTGCTGTCATATTCTTCTCCTCGAACCCTGGGGGGTAATCAGGATCACAGCCAAAAGATTCTTCCTCCACTTGCAACTGCAAAGTCATAAGTCAATCTATAAGGCAGCAAAGACAACCACTGCAAATTGACAGGAAAAACAACAGCATAGAAAACCTTACAACTTCAGTAGAAAGCTCCATGGAGAAATCTTTTGATGACGAAACTGGTGGCAAATCCACTGTCACATTCTTCTTCTCAAACCCTGGGGGAAAGGATTCTTCCTCCCCTTGCAACTATAATGTTATAGGTCTGTCAGTAAGAAGGGATACGCAAGCACTGCAAAATGACCCCAAAATAAGCATAAAAAGCTTACAACTTCAGTAGAAAGCTTTGTGGTGCAATTAGCATATGATACTGCTTGAATGTTCGATTCAACCATCAGACAAGGAGGTGACCATAGTTTTCTCTTCCTCCACGCAGATGAATACTCTGAAACATGGTCATAGAAGACAGCATTCCAGATACTATGCATGCAAGAATCAAATACTTTCCTGCAAACAACTGTATAAGAATCACAATAGTTCTCAAAGCTTCCAACAGATTTCGAGCTTCCTGAAGACTTCGAAGATGTTTCAGCAGCAGCAGATTCCCAGTTAAGAAGATTAGGAGCTTCTGCACTCCTTTCAGGATCAATTAAGGCCTTACTGCCACCACAACCTGCAGACTGTTCACATAAATGATAAGTAGCATGCAAGATTCGAAATTTCAATTCGACTCACTTCTATTTCATGCTTGAACATTATTTACCATTCTGGTACCAGGAGATGACATCTTGACAGACTGATTAGTGACTTTCTTTTGATTAGTGACTTTCTTTTGATTAGCGGCTTTCTTGAGATCTTTCTTTTCAGAGATGCACTCTGAAATTGCATGGCTAACAATCTCATCGAGTAGAGTCCTGCGGGCTGCTTTCATGATAACCATATGTAGCTGGGAGCATACTTCTTGAGAAATTTCGGATACAAAATCTTGTAAAGATGCAGTCTCCTGCCCATCGGGATTAGACAAAAAGAGAGCTCCAGGGGTAGCCGTAGTCCAACTACTAATCAAAGATTTCAAACTAAATGGTCTATACTTACCAGCAACATGATGTACCTGCAAAAGTCAACATCAATGAGCAAGCACATACCACTTAGGTGTAGCATCACATAGCATGAAAGAGTTGGACAATCTCCAACAAATGCAAGCGATACGGGAAGAACAGGTCAAAATCCTCAATTCAACACAAAATCAGTTAAAAGAAAACTTAATTGGTGCTTAGTTATCATAGCTCTTCTATGGGAACAAAAACTTAAAGAAACTTGTAAAACGTAAAATAACCTACTAGATGAGGCAAGGAGGTATTCATAGAGATGTAAATGTACCCAAAAAATAAAGTAGAAGCCCTAATTAACATTGAAGCAATTAATTCAGAGACCTAAGTAAAAATTAAAAGCAACTACTTAAAAGAGTAGAATTCTCTCGTGATTATCACTATGTTGCAAATGACTGAACTCTCCAGTTTTAAACTCATTAATAATTGGAACCATGAACTGTCTGTCCAATGGTCTAGAACCTAAATTAATAGTTAAACTATATGAGGCTTGAAAAACAGAGGGAAGCAAATTGAAACTCATGGGATAATTCAAAAAGGGGAAATAAAGTTAAACTGATGTGAAGATTGGTGAAGAAAAGAGGATACTACTTCACAGAATTGCTTAGTTAATTTTGGGTTCAGTTCAAACAGTGCCGTGTGGAACAATTTATATAAAAGCACAATAGACTGCAAAAAGTTACCTTTCTCAACAAAAAAAAAAGTACAATAGACTAATACTTTGTAGATAGACCTTTCCAAGTTTCGAGAAGACCATTAACCAAGCAACAAGCACAAAGAATGTAGGAAAACTATGCCAAATTCAAAATGGCAAGTTTGGAGGATATCGGAAGATGAGTGAGAATATAATCCTACAGAGAAAATGGGAAGAGACTACGGGTTAAGTAAGGCCAAATTGACACAAGCAGGGAGGAAGAAAAAGACAACAAGAACAATAAAGATCCAACGAGCCCATATAGAAACACGAACAGGATGCTTTTTGGAATATGCAAGAAATTATGGTAATAGAACTTTGCACAACAGAAATTCTGAGAATTCACCTTTACAGAAATGAATCCTATTAAGTTCCCACTGTATGTACAACAGTATCACAAACAAAAAGGCTCCATTTCCTAGATTGTTCATAAAGCAATATATACGGTCCACTCCCCACCTCCCCAAGTTTGCTTCTATAGTAAAAAAAAAATTATATGCACTCATAGAAATACTTATATTAAGTCAAAAAGAGTTCTCCCATTTTTTATACTTCGCGACTAAAACCCAGCCATATCTAATTTTAAAAACTTTAAGTGATCAGTAGCAGTGAAGCAGCTCAATCAAGGCATTCCACCCATCAAAACCCGGTTAACTGTTTGACACATGTTCAGTTTACATATAGCCTATAGCTCAGAAAATCCAATTGTACCTTCAACATAATATAACAAACATCCTCCAACAGAGAAAGGCTGGGATAGTAGGAGAAACAGCTGCACCATGTACTACAGAGCTAAATATAGGACCTAGAAAAATACTAGGGAACACAAACTCACCATCACGGAATCCACAATGTATCCATAATGACACCATGAATAAAGCTCCATAAGAGAGTGCGGCCCATGTTTCCTCCCCTCATGATCTTCAAAGAACCAACACGATTCTTCGTTGACCTATTTCACACACAATATTAAGCAAAGAAAGTCATAAGAAGGGAATCGAAATCGCAGAAAATACAAGAAGTCTATTTGTTCTCCATCAAAACAATAAAACTCTGTTTGTTTCCTCCAGATTACATAATTACATTTGTTACAAATTGTGACTGCAAGAAATTATATTTTTCGCCTCTACGAGAGTCAATTTCTTTTTCTTTTTTGGAGAAAAAGGTGACACCTCTAGGAGAGACAAAGTTACACACAGCGGCTTGAAGAAGCAAGTAATTAACAAAGTATCACCACAGAACAACATAAATCCTTAAATGTAAAAGAGAAAGTACCGAAGTGGTAGACGGAGCAAATGTTCCAGCAGAGCCAGTGGTAGCCATCTGTTGGTTCAACAACTGAGTTCCATGTTGAGCCACCGAGTTGGAATAGGGGGAAGTTGTTGGCAACTCCACTTCATTTCCTCCTGAATCTTTGGCAACTCCCATGGACTTATCCGTTGGTCCATTTGCACCAGAGGACGAAACCATTACATAAGCAAATCCAGTCGCAACATGTTCAGGGAATTGATTGAAATACTTTAAGGGCACTGCATTCGAAATGGTCCCATTTAAGACAGGATAAACGTGAAGTTCTTCCGGCAAAAAACCAGTAGACAGACCCTCATACAACTGCTCCTTAATGTAAGGACCACACATTTGACCCTGTTCATTGACATACATCCATCCAGTTGCAAGTACAGCTTGTGGGTACACCATACTACTCTTCTCAATTGTTGAACTGCCACCGGCATCACAAGGCGTCGAAACGTTTTCACTCTCTCCATTAGACTGACAACTCATCTCAACACACAATGGTGAAGCAAAATTTTGCAAGCAACTGAAAATATCACACCAAACCAGAAAAACATAACAATTAATAAAAATATAAAATAAGAGTTAAAAGGGTCAAAACACACCTAAAGTATTTCAATTGAGTATCATACTTGAGCTATGAGGTGTGTTGATATAAAAATTTAGTGATAGTACACATAGGAAACTCACCCACCTAATAGTTCATGTATGAAACTAATATTTTAGCTGTGTTTATCACCCTGCACTCTATAATAATTTGGTGTGTGAACACAAAACTAAAAAATACAAACTTTATTGAAAATGGACAATACCCAACAGTTAACTCCATCGTAGACACTACATCATCATGTTTTTCATCCTCAATAGAACCCATTGAAGTTATATCCATTCCCATCAAATCTAAAGACTTTAATCTCTTAAAAGGAGTATAATCCGTCTCTGTTTCACTTGATTCATAGCAAAACATCGAAGACACCATAACTTTCAACAACAAAAAATCACCAACCCTGAAAAAAAAATGCAATCTTTTTTACACCAAATCAACCCCACAATCTAAAATTGAATAACTCCAAACATACATCGCAAATTAGAACCAAAAATCGAGATGGGTATGAAGAAAACCAACCTATTATAACTTTTGCTGATATGGGGTTGATGAAAACCGAAAAAATCCAAAGGATACCACTGCGATAACCCTACAGAGCAAATTTTGAATGTCTAGAACAAGAAACTCTTCTGGGTATGTATCAAATTGCATAAAGAAGCAACCCTTTTGAAGAAAAACAAAGATTTTCTGTGAATTTGTCTGTGGAGTATTGGTAAAGAAGATGTGTGAGAGAAGAGGGCAAAAGGGGGTGAAGAACAAAAGCAAATACTATATGAGATTAGATTATATGAATCTGAATTCTTGATTAGATGTATTTTTAAAAAAAATTAAAAATTTATTTTTTATTATAAATATGAAAATCTTATAAATCATGAAAATAATTATTAATTTTTTAATTTTTATATAATATTACCAAATGAGTGAATTGTAGTTCCTAAACATGATATCGAGGTATCGTAAAACATTGTAATTGATAAATCACATATTTTCATATTTTTTATGAATGGATATTTATAATTACAAAGTTTTAAATACACGTAATTTTATAAAAATTAAGTTATATCAAGTTTTTATGATGAAATATTAATTTTTAAATAATAAAAAAAATAGATAAATAAACAATTCTCGTGAACAAACTGGTTTCATTTCACTTCCAAAAGTATAGGAAGAATTAAAGCCGTCAAAATGTGCTTAGCCGATGGGGCAGACCCAACCCAACCCATTATTGTGATATGGTCCATTTAAAATTAGGGTTTATAAGTTTGACCCATATAAAAACATGACTCTTGAGGCTTAATTGGGGTCGGTGCATGGGCCGAAACTATTTGTTTAAGGGTACCGTACAACAATCTCACTATTATATGAGTCAATTAGTTAATTGCATGTTATGTTGTAATTACGAATCTTACCAAATTTTGGTACGTCAGATACATCTATCTCAGGATACATGAACTCAAAAATTAGGTTACTTTATTCTAGATACATTTTTTTCGAGTGGATTTACATGTATCTAGGATACATATATAAATCTCTCGCTCTCGCCTCCCTCCCATTTCACTTGTGTATCTCGGATGCATCACACTATATACATGTATCTCGTGCATCTGGTATTCTAGATACGTGTTAGTCACACTAGATTTTTTACCATTGTTATTAAAACAACATCATTGTTTGTCATATTTTATTTTAAAATCTTCTCATTTTCTTGATGTATATTATTTTACGTTTGAAAAGAAAAAAAATGAAAGAAAGAAAGAAACAAAAAAGGCTAGCCCGCCTCAGCCCTCAACCTTTCTAGGGTTGGATCGAGTTGAGTATTTTTAGGTGAGGCTGAACTGAGCCTTTCTGACAAAATAAAGATAAGCTTATTGTTTAAATTCATTCCGCTTATTGACAAAATAGAGAGAAGCAAAAAGGATCAAATTCATAATTATGTTATTCCGTTTTTGATAATGAGTATTATTAATTAATTTTAAAATTTTTCAATTTCGCTATTTGTATGAAAAATGATAGATTTAATTGTTCTGTCTAAAAATTGAGATAGCTTATAAATTCATTCTGAATTTGATTAATTTAATTATCATAAGGTGATTCCATTTTAAAATTAAAGTTTCTCACAAAAAAATCTCATAACATAAATGTAAGACTTTTAATTAAAAATTAAAATATACTTATTGTATCGTAACATTTTTAATGATCTATAGTAATAACAAATAATTAGCTAACCTACTTTTAAATAAAACTTATTAAATATTTATTTTGAAGAACTTTTTTTGGTGGGATCAGAACTCACCCAAAAGTAGATTTTTTTTAAAAATATAATTGGACATTTAAAAAAAAAAGTAAGTTGGTAGTAATCCTTTATGTAATTATGAAGCACTGACTATGTACTTTTCATTTTTATGATATTTAAAATTATATTAAAATTTGATTAGATTTAAATTTTTGTATTATACGGTCTATTTTTAAAGTAGCGCGTCAAATAAGATTGACATTAAGTATATAATGTAAAAAAACTAATAAGTATTCACAATTTTGTGAAAGTAAGTTAGAAATTTTATAAATATATATATATATATTTATATTTTTCTAATGCATCATTACATAATTAAAAATGAGACTCATAATATTAATGCCATATGTATGGTTTAGCTTTTAATACAATCAAAGTAGTTATATATCATTTTAGTCATTTTATTTTATACAATTTTTTTAAGTGATTTTTATTTTAGGTGACTTTATTTTAATTTTAAAGAGAAGAAAAGGGAAATAAAATAGGACCACTTACCTCATCTATCAATTATATTGTTAGGTGTGAAAAAAATTGTTGGGAGAAATAAATGCTGAAAAAGTGAACATTGAGATCATTAATTCTCCAACTAATTTTTTGGAAAAATGTATAAGTACTTTTTAGATTATAATCGAAATTTTAAAGGTATACCTTAATAAAATTAATGTCCTATTATCTCCCATAAATTTATTTTTTGTAATTTTATATATCTTTTGTCTAACGTGATACACTCCGTGTCTCAACGCAATTGAGACGCGTTGATGTCACATAAGCCAAAAAGGTACACAAAATTACCACAAAAATAAGCTTAGGGAGTAATAGAATTTTAATTTAGTTAAGATGCGTTTTTGGGATTTCGATCGTAGACTAGGGGGTACTTGTACTTTTTCCCTAATTTTTCTTAAAACTTCTCATTAAAATTATTTTGAGAAAAATATTTTTGAAGATTTTTTATTTAAATTAATATTTTTATTCACAAAAATTCAATTTCCTTCAAAGTAAAATTAACATCCAAACAAACTTTCAAATACTTTTTTAGTTTCAGCTTTAATATTTCTTATAATTTAACAAAACATCATCAAACAAATATATTTGTTTGAAAAAAATGGTATTTAATAAAATAAATATACAAGCTAACTTGAATAAATATTTTATTTTATAAAAAGTACCTAACATTTCATATTTGTGATGGTAGGTGAGCGCCCAATATTTGAAAACAACATAATAATAAAAAAACATTTTATACTTTCTATATTAATTGTTATATTTTTCTTTTACATAATTTATAGAAAAATCATAGTATCTATTTTACTATATCTTTCTCTAATAGATTATTAATTTATTTAAAAATGAAATCATACTAATCTTATTTCAAAAATATTTATTAAATGGTCAAAAATGAAATAAAAATAATTAGAAATTTTTAATATTATACAAAAACTAAAAATATTAACTCTGAGTGTCATTTTCGAATGAATCTTTTGTTATGAGTATTTAAATTAATTAGACTCAAATATGCTTTTTCGACATTAAACAAAAAATAGAAAGACTAGCTTCTTTCCATTTTCTTTACTCTTGTGTTTTTTTCTTATTATTATTATATTACTAGTATAAGTATTCATTGGAAGCTCCATTATATTGTGACTTTTTTGCTAGCTTTGAAAAATTCTTTTGGAATTGTTCATATTCTGATTCTTTAGCTGTGTATTTTTCTGCATTTGTTATTCTCAAGGAAACCCCATGTTAGATAACCACCTTGGTGGTCTCATATCACTGGCTTTGTCCCTTTTGCTTTAATCAATTCCCTTGAGATCTGTGACTTTGTGGAAATAAAAATTGAGTCTTTTCCTTTGTTGGGTTATGCTTAAAATTTCAAGATTTCTTCAGAATAGATGTTGAGGTGAGTTAAAGGTTGAATCTTTAAAAAAAGTTTGATACTTTACTTCAGTTGTTAGTTTGAGTTTTGTCGATTGATTGATAAAGAGGGGTTGCTCGAATGGTAAACATCTTTTGTCTACAATTCATGAGGTCGTTGGTTTGAGTCAGCAAAAAGTATGGGAGGTTAATAATTTGACTCTTGTTGATTGAATGATTGCTTGAGTTTAATTGTTAAAGTTCATGTCTTTGTGGTTTGTGACCTTTTGATGGTCATTTCTGTTCTGTTTGTTTGATGAAAGATGGAAATAGCAGTATGTTAATTCTTGATTTGAGTTATGATTTTGGTTGAACTAATACCATTTGTTGTGAGCAGCCTTGTTATGAAAAATGGTTTTGCTTGAGTTTGATTTTTTATGAATTCTCTCCCCTTTACTGGATCATGTTTAGAAATTTAAGATTCCAGCTTGGTTTCCTTCAGAATAGCTGCTGAGGTGAGTTAAAGGTGGAATCTTGGATTAAGTTTTGATCTTTCTTCAGCTGTTAGATTGAGTTTTGTTGATTGATTGATAAGAGGGGTTGCTCGAACGGTAAGCACCCTTCGCCTCCAACACTGAGGTTGTGGGTTCGAGTAAGCTAGGGAGCAAAAAAGGTGGGAGCTTAGGAGGGGTAAAAGAATTAAAAAATGGACTTTTGTAAATTGGATGATAGTTTGAGTTTGATTGTTAAAGTTCATGTCTTTGTGGTTTCTGACAATTTTGTGTTCATTTCTGTTTTGTTTGTTTGAGGAAACATGGAAATAGCACTATAGCAGTATGTGAATTCTTATGAATAATGATTTTGCTTGAGTTTGATTATTATGAATTTTCTCTTTCCCTTTACTGGTCATGCTTAAAAATTAGAGAATCCAGCTTGGTTTCCTTCAGAACAGTTGTTGAGTGAAGTAAAGGTTGAATCTTTAATGAACTTTGATTCTATGCTTCAAGTGTTGGTTTGAGTTTTGTTGATTGGATGATTAGTTTGATTTTATTTCGTATAAGAATGTTATGAAATGAGTTTAAATGAAGAAGTGAGTATTTATATAGCCGACCCCAACTTGTTTGGTAGTTGGGACTGAGGCGTAGTTGTTTTATTTGTTTGTGGGTTCTTTCATTCCCCTTAGTGGTTCATGCTCAAAACTTCAAGATTCCAGTTTGATTTTCTTCGGAACAGCTTCTGAATGAGTTGAAAGGTTGAAACTTGGGTGAAATTTGGATTCTTTGCTTCAGCTGTTAGCTTGATTTTTGTTGATTGGAGGATTGCTTGACTTTGATTGTTAAAGTTCATGTCTTTACGGTTTGTGGTCTTTTAGTGATCATTTCTATTTTGTTTGTTTGAGGAAAGATGGGAATACTAGTAAGTGAATTCTTGATTTTTGTTGGTTTAAGTTATGAGTTTGATTGAACTAATACCATCCGCTGAGTGAGTTGAATTGTTTAGTTTGTGTTGATTGGTTAATCATTATCAGTCTGATTGAGTATTTGTTTGCTTTGGGTTGGATGTTTTTTTTTTCCGGTTAGTTTGGTGACTGTTTCTGGTTTCGTGCATCTATGGACTAGTAGATGTAACTTGTTGGAAGCCGAGTTGGCGTTTTCCCCCCTTTTCGTGGATTTGGGCAGAGTTAATTGGACCTGTAGCATCTGTTATCTTTTACCTACTTAGTTATGCTATGTGGGAGAGGGAGGGGCCCAATCCCATTTTCTCTTAATTTAGTAGTATTTGTTAGTGCTTGCATAGTATCTTATTCTTCAGTTTGCAATACTACTAGTTGCTTCATTTGCTCAATGTACTATTTTGCTGCCGTTATTTTCCTTTCAATCCTGTTTTAATTACACTTCTTGTGAGCCAAGGGTCTATCGGAAACAACCTCTCTACCTCACAAAGGTACGGTTAAGGTCTGCGTAAATTCTACCCTCCCCAAACCCCACTTGTGGTATTACACCGGACATATATTGTTGTTGTTGTCGTAGTTATGCTATGTGGAAAAATCCCTAAAGAGCAACATATTGGCTGAATTTTTGTCTTCATTGTACACAAAGTCGTAGGATTGTTTGGATCGCCCAACGTGTATTATATGTATATCATATGCACCTTATTCGAATTACTCAAAATTTGAGTGCTCTTTCCCTTGTTTGACTGAATTCCTCTCCAATAAATTTCAGGATTAAGCATTTAATCCATTTTATGTGTAATAATGCATGGCATAGATACATATCCCTTGAATAATAATTTTGTTTTCCAGAACTTCAAATTCTTGCTGCGACTAACTCATACAAACACACCTATGCAGCTTTTCTGAAACATCATTTTCATAATTTTGTAGGTCCATTCATACTTGGAACACCAAAAGCACTTAATTCTTTTATAGCTGTTGCGGCTTTTAAAAGTTTGAGAGAAGACAGTTCTGTTTTCCTAGGATATGCAATATGAGAGACACTGGTAACATCTCTCAGTACCGAGCTAAATTGGATCAGACGTTGTCGTCTCATGATCTTGTAAATGATGACTTACTTAAGAACCTTGTCAAGAATCAAATGCTACGCTCGTCAGAATGTGATCTTCAAGGTTTGTTCTACGTCACTTCGAATCTAGGTTTTACTTTAATGGGAAGTCACCTAATTCTATAACCTAAATCATCTAACATATACTAAGCAATGATGCATTCCGCGATCCTCGCCCCTCGCCTCTTTTTTTTTTTTTTGGTTTGCAGAATGTAGTGACAACCTGGTAGAGCGAAGAACCAAGGAAGTGGCAAACTTCCTGAGCATGTTAAGGAGTACATCTGTAGCTGATAATGAGAAGGCAAAATCTTCTGAAGCAGCTCATCCTGTTTGGAAAGTAGGCTATCTATCACATTCGTAGATTATCTTTTCCTAGCTAATTCTCGAAACTCTCTGCATACCAATGTCATTGTGGCTCTGAAACTTATTTGAAGCATCACGTGTTGGTTGTCTTTGAAGGGGAGCCTTTTTGTAACTGGTAAAGTTGCTGTCGTGTGACCAAGAGTCAGAGGTTCGAGCTGTGGAAACAACCTCTTGCAGAAATGCAGGGTAAGGTTGCGTACAATAGACCCTTGTGGTTATGGATCCTCCCCGGACTCCTGCGGAGAGCAGGAGCTTAGTGCACTGGGCTTCCCTTTTCTTTTACATGCTGGTTGTCTTTAGCAGCACCAAATCTGCTGCTTTCTTGGAATGCCGATATTTTAGTCCTAACATGCCTGTATGGTGAAAGACTTCTCCCCATCTGTTACTTACCATGAGAGTAATGCCGATTCTCCTTCTTTTGCAGGTAAAACAAGATACTGAAGACTACCGTGTTATGTATCGAGAGGGACCTGAAGGCACTCCCTTCCATACCCTCCTTGTTGAAGGCTATGTAGATGGCCCATCAGATGTTTGTAAGATAGATTAAAATCTCAACTATTTTGCCTTATATTCACTGTTGGGGTGGTTATTAATCAACGTCACCTCCAGAAAGTTCGTGTTGCGTTAGTATTGGACAACTTTTGTGATAGCACTGTCTGTTTCAGGTTTATGCATCTCATGGGGGGCAGAGTTCTACAAGAAATGGTGAGGATCCCATATGCTAAAGACTCTTGCATTATTTTAGTATCCTGTCATGTTTAGCATACAATAAAAACTATTTAGGGAGCTGTTTGGATAAATACTTGATACAGATGTTTGCATTGTCTGCCGAACAAAGTGACTGTAGTAGGTGGAGAGAGTTTTTGAACTACAAAACTTTTAGTTGTAATGGTGGTATTGTATTTGTATCAGCATACTATTGTGATACTATTTAGTTCGACAGCGAGCATTAGGTTAAGAAAAACAGTAAAAGTTTGGCAGATATGAGGCTGGTAAAACTGGTGGATATGTCAACAACAACATACCCAGTATATTGCCAGAATTTTTTCGATTGTTCTCTGGTTAGCTAGATTTTGATAAAAGAAAGGTGGTTAGTGATACAAGAACATTATCCAAGTATAGAATGACGAAACCGGCCCCACAAGTGGGGTCCGGAGAGGGTAGGATGTATGAATACCTTACCCTTACCTTTGTGAGGTAGAGAGGCGGTTCCGTAGAGCAGAATTGCAAGAATAGTATGACAATAATAAATTAGAAAGATACAAAACAAATGAGATGACGAGTAGTAATACATACTGAAGAATAAGAGACTACGCACCTACTAAATATCACCCTACCTCTCGCACATAAAGTGTGACAGATTCCGGCTATTCACTAGCCTTCTACCCTTATTCTCGACCTCTAAACCTTCCTATCTATGGTCATGTCCTCAGTAAATGTAATAAAAAAAAACTTGATGCGAAATAAAATGTCAGTGAAGTTTCAAATTATCTTAACATGTGCATTGAATATATGCTAATTTTCCTTGAATACTGGTTCAAGGGATAGTCTCAACAACTTGTGTTAATACTCCTCGTTTTCACATCAGGTGGCCGCAAACCACAATTCCAACATTTAAGATCGCAGCCTCCGAGTGCGTGCAGAAGGTCAGAGAGGGTGAACAAATATGTCTAGTAAGGTCTGTCATCTTATACTCCCTCCGTTATAATTTGTCTGTCTTAGTTTCCGTTTTTAGTCCGTTCTCTTTCCTTTTTACGTAAGACCACAAGATTAATGGGCGTTTCGCAAGATTCAAAAGTCGTCTTTATTTCTTTTTACTTCATGCCATGTCAAAACCAGAAATACAAATTGAAATTGCGGTAGTAGTAGTTCGTAGATGCTTATTTTGTTCTTCTTATATCTTTAATATGCTGATATATGTTTAACTACTTGTAAGTTAGGATGAAGCTTTCATGGCCATTGTCAGCAAGGGAGGCACTTGTACATTTCTTTGTATTTGAGTACATTCAAGATGGTCTGATAGTAGTGCTTCTAAATTCGGTAAGCTTGTGAAAGTCCACGACATTTTTCCGTTAACATAGTTGTTCTCGTCATCATTAGAGTAACTGGTTGTTTTGTGAATGTCTCCAGATCTCTGATGTAGATACCGTTGATAGAAGCACTCATGGGTACTCGAAAGACGGAATACCACTCCCGCAGGATGTAGTACGAATTGACGTGGTGGGAGGTTTTGCTATCCAGAAAGTTACTGATAATCGTAGCTACTTCAGGTAACTTTGGATTTCTTATGTATTAAACTTAAAAGTACTTATTGTTGGTATCCGAGACAGAAAATAAAAGCTTCAAAATAAAATATCCGAGACCACAAAATTCATCGTGTGTCCTTAAGGAATTTAATCCTCTCACTGCACCCGAGGTTTTGGATTACTTCTTCCCAGTATACCTGTCACTAGAACAACGGTACCTCAAACGCCAACGACTTTGTTGAACACTAAGACGGCAACAAATCACACAAGACTCGATATTTGTTTGTTAGACAAATATGCAGAAGTTCAGAATTTTCTACAAAACTGATGCTAGTCCGCTGAATTTATAGCCAACGAGGATAGTGAGTGCTATTGTGCCTTATCGAGAAAGTCACAACTCATTACCCATTCAATATGAAAATGTGCTATTCAAAATGCATCCTTTCTTTTGGATCGTTTCGGGAGAACGCTTCATTTCATCATTCACACCTCTTAAAAACTCAACACTTAAAGCAATTAGACGACATATGCAGTATTATCAGCTTCGAACGCTTCTTGTTGCGTTTTCATGCTAGCCTTTTCCATGTAAATTTTCTCTCTTTTTGTGTTTATCAAATTTTACAGGACTATAGCAAATATGGATATCAAACTGGACTTTGTTCCTCCTTCATTCATAAATTTCATTTCACGGCAGCTCGTAGGTGCTGGCTTCAAGCTTTATAAAAAGGTTAATGCCAATTCTGATATTGTTTGTTCATTGGAACAACGATGCTGATCAAAGCGATATTTTAGCTCTCTGGATAGTAATATACTGTTCTTTTTTCTTGCAGGAAGTAGCTTCGGTTGCCAAAGGTGACGAAGATTTCAGCAATGCTCTAAAAGATCCACTATATGATCGGATACGAAAAGCACTTTATTCAGATAGTTTACCTAATGACAATGGGGCATTAGAATTACAAGACCTCAAGGAAGAAACACATGCTAGTCTCGATGAAGGGGCAAGAGATAGCAATGGGGCTTCGGGACTGCAAAAGGATTTCAAGAAAGATGCATGTCTCGGAGTTGATGAACGGACAGGAGATGGAAATGGTGCTTTAGAGCTACAAGACTCGATAAAAGACGCCCATGTTCATCCAGATCACGTAACAAGAAAGAATGTTGAAGATAAAAAAGGTCATAGTGAAATTGAGGAAATTAATGAAGATACAAGTGAACTGATTGAAAGTTTAGATGAGAATGACGAGAAAGTCGGGGATTCTCCAGCTAATGGACTTGTAGGTGTGCCTGCCAACAACAAGATGGTCGTGATTAGATCTGAGGTTCGACAAGCTCTGGGAACTTTGGAGAAGGCTATTTCTATCATAAGGGATTTTGGATATAATTTGGAAATTAGATCTGTTTCCGGAAACACTACTGTTAAGTCTTTAGGTATAGCGGAGGATGGACGGAAAGACTCAAAATCATCAGAAACTGATCAAATTCATGGAACTCGCATAGCTTGCGCTGAATCACCTGGAAAAGAGTTATCAGAGGCGACACGTTACGAACACAGGAACAGCTCCGCTAGTCATGGTTCCAGGTAAAATTTTGTTTGCTTAATAGCAAGAGGCTATAATACATCGTTCGTGTTACATTGGTTTTAGAGAAATTAAATACTCCCTCCGTTTTAATTTTTTTTGTCTGGTTTTGGCTTTGACACGAATTTAAGGAAGTAAAGAAGACTTTTGAATAGTATGGTTCTAAACTAAAAATATGTAGAATGTATCAAAATACCTTTTATCTTGTAGTATTAAACATTTAACGTGGAAAGTTAGAGTTGAAGAATTGCCAAAAAAGGGATAGAGACATTCTTTTTTAAACAGATCAAAAAAGTAAGAAAGACGAACAAATTGAAACCGAGGGAGTATATTTATTTGCAAAACATGCTAGCCATTTTAGAGACTTCTACAACTTCTTTACCATAGAAAATCTGGAAGTTTGACTTATATATGACAAAAAAAAAAGGTTGTTCTGAGCTATGTTGCTCGGACTCTTCAAAAGTATTGTCCACAGTATTTGTGTCAATCCTCCAAAACCTATCCTTTTTGGAGGATCCGACATGGGTGAACCTACATTTCTGGAGTGTCCAAGCAACATAGATTCCGAGAGCACTTAATCTTTGTGACAATGCATTTCCTATGATAACGCCTTTCGTTCATATACTAGATGAGTTTCTCTCAAACTTGACGTAACTTTTTTCTCCAGGCGTATAAGTTCTAGTTTGTGCACGAGGGAAGCTAACCACAACACGAAGATTGCTCCTGCATCACCGGATGATTATGTTGAAATAATCTTAGGCGAGACACAACACGTTGCTGTACATGTAGACCAAATGAAGGAAGAAAATGTCGCGTCTATCCATGGAAAAAAGAACGGTATGAGAAAACGAAAACAAAAACGAAAACTACCATTTTACTGCTGCTTGAATTTCAAACCAGGACAAGTCATGAGTTAAAAAGAGCATTTTTGTTCATAGGAGAATGCAGCTATAGTTTACTTGTTACTACAGATGTAAAATTCTTATGTAATTTAAGGGTTAATACCAGAGTGTGTGTTCTGTGTACTACCTGTGTTGCTCGAACCTTCCAAAGATGTTGTAGCATCTGCGTCAGATCCTCCGAAATTTGCATATCTTTTGTAGGATCAGACATATTTTTTCGTAAGAGTCCGAGCAATATAGTTTTGTACAACATAATTTAACTCAGCATGCTCATATTTATAATAATGTAATGTTAAACATGATGGTGACAATACCACAAGTATATGAGAAACAACAACTTGGAAAGCCTTTATTGGTTGTAGCACTCGTATTTAACGATAAATAGAGCAGTGTTGATTTAATTTAAAAATAAAATTTACATTAGATAGTGATCTTGTATAATGAGATAGTTATTTGAAATACCAGACGATCAATTTCGTTACAATTTCATAGGTAAGCAATTCATAATGAGTAAATGATCGTTTATTGGTTATAATACTTATATGCAATGATAAATAGAGTGACTTTCGTCCAACTTACAAATAAAAGGTAGATTTGATAGGAATTTTATACAAAAAGATAGTAATTTGAGATATTAGACGTTCAATTAAGTAATTTCACATGTAATCAACCCAAATTGATTGTTAACTAGTTATATTAATCATATTCAATGATATATAGGACGGGTTCGGCTAATTCTAAAAGAAAATCTAGAATAACTAAGTAATTTTATTTGAATTTGCTACAACAAATAAGCAAATTGTTGTACTTTTGCTGAAACTTTCTTACAACAATTAAACAAGTTGTATATTTTTTTTATAGCAATTGCTGAAATTCTCTACAAGTACAAGTCTTCCAACTCACAATCTGATTAATAAAAAGTAATGTTTTTATTCGTAAAATCATTACATGTGATATCTCGATGCACAATTATTCCAAATATAACAATCATTGGACTCAACCCATTCGCCGTTACAATCAACTGGTATTACTATTCTATCTCGCATTAATGATGTTGAAGAAGCCTGAAAATATTATAACTTAGAACAAAAAAATTAATCATAAAAAAATTATATTGAAATATCACAATTGTTGTAAGTTATTCAGCAGCGGCCGAAATAGATATAACGACAATTTATTCAACAACAACATTTAGCAATTCTTGTAAATTACTAAAATAGTGATATTTGTTATTGAAACTTATTATACATCAGCAGCAAGAACAATAATACAAAAATCAAAATTTTAAATGAATAATACACACAAACAATACCTATTAACTTGTTAAAATGATTGAAAATTATAAGTTAAAAAATAATTCCTAAAAGGGGAAATTGTACATAATAGCAAACATTTAAATCAAAATAAATCCTATAGCTACTATTAAATTTATTTGTATTGCGCAGCAAATGTTGAACATATTTTGCCAATTTGATTGGGACCCACGAATCTAGAAAAAAGCTGATGATTTATTTTTATACAAATCCATTTCCTGTCTTCTCTTTCCCATTTTCTTTCAATTTTTCCTAAAATTTCTCTCCAAATCAGTTTTTTTTCAATTTATTGGGGCCCCGCTCTATTTTTATACAAATTCATTAGCTATTTTTACCCTCCCAATTTCTTTCAATGTCTCCTAAAATTTCTCCCTAAATCATAATTTTCTTAAAAAATTATATATAGTTTCTACTGATATAAATTTTAATTATATACAAATTTTTAAAATTATAATGTACAGTTCCACTAATACATTAATAGTTATTGTATTAGTAGCTTCACAACAGTTTCTCTGTATATACAATATAAATATTTATATTTGATACAATTTTGTGCATTGTTTTTTTATAAGGATACTTTTCGTATAATGATCATTTAGACATATACAATTGCACAAACTTATACATCCAAACTAAGAACGAACCTTCACTGTATAAATAAACAAATTTGAAAAAATAGACAACAGTTTCATATACTTATTCAACTTAAAACAACACCAATAGGTATATGTATATAAACTACAACAAGTTCTATTTTTCATTTATATACACATTCCCAATATACACTTATATAAACAATTTCTTTTGCCTTTCTCTCTTTCTCATTTTATACAAATTCAAATTGTATATAATTTCTCTCTTTCTCGTTATATACAATTTATTTTATACAATTCGTTTCAATTGTATATGTATAGCGAATTATACACATGTATGTTTGCTATGGAGCGTAATTATGCAAACTTTGCTATAGCATATAAATATGAATTTTTTATTTGCTATATGTGAAAGTTATCCTTCATAAAATGCTTAGACATTTTTAAATCACATGTTAAATTAAAATTGGAGATTTTCCCTTCTCAAAATTTTCAAATTCTTAGAAGAAAAAGAATTAGAAGCAAAAATAATGTAAAAAGAGCAGGACGTTGGAAGAGAACAAAAAAATTAATTTGGGGGGTTTTCCTACCCTTTTAGAAATTAGGTTTTTAATTAAATTTGGGTGAAAGTGTGTAAAAATAAAAACTTGAGGAGCTATTTAATTATTTTTAATAATTAATTAAAAATTTGTCACCTATTCTTAATAATTTAGTGATGAAGATTAGAAGAAAAAAAAATGTGAAAAGAGCATGACGTTGGGAGAGAAAAAAAAACTGATTGGGGGGTTTTCTATTTTAGGAATTAGGTTTTCATTAAATTCGAGTAAAAGTGTAAAAATATAAACCTGAGGACCTATTTAATAATTTTTTAAAATTGATTAAAAATTTGTCACCTATTCTTAATAATTTAAACTAGAGCCACTCTTTAGATTTCAACACTTTTTTGTCACCTATAATTCATTCTCCAAGTTTCTGGTAACCGTTCTACAATTCTACTATTACGACATTAAAGTCCTAATAAATAGTATTTTGCAAGTTATACATAAAAGTTATTTATCTGGTGTATAAAATTTAAACTTGATATATATAGATAAAACGCTATTCTAATAATAAGATTGCTCGTAAGATATACGTGTGTAGTTGAAAATTCGATTATAGATTGGAAACTCATTTAATAATTTTCTATTTTAATAATAGTAAGGTTTTCAATTATATTCTCTCATATCATTTTACAATTGAAGTTCCCGTGGATTGTTATCTACGAATGTCCAATTTATTTTTATTCTTATTGTTATTTGTTTGTAAATCTAATAAATATACCTGAAAAGTTACAATATTATTTCCAAAATATGTAAGAAATAGAGATATATAAATGTTAAAACATCGTTACTTGTTGAACGTTTCCGTTCCAGAAGTATTGTATAGGATACTTGCTCAAGTATAAATTTAGATCATTTAATATAGTTAATTTGAACTTTCACTGTTCATTTGATATTATCTGCTTAAGTTATATGTAAGGTTACTATAATCTTTTCAAGTTGATATTTTTAGCTTATAGCTATAGTAATTTTTATATGATATAAAATATTTAATAGCTTCATAACAAATATCTACTAGTAACATATATTATTGATAATGGTTAGTTCAAGTTAACAAAATGTTAACATTTGTTTTAATGGGTTATCTTAGATATTGTTGTCAAATGATTTGTTAATCAATATGGAAATTTGAGTAACTTAATTCAAAATCTTAATATATTAGATGAAATTCTATTGTTAAAAATAAACATAAGTGGTGCTAATTAAGTGTTGAGTAAAAATTTACTCACACATTAAGACATGCAATTTCAATTATTTATAATCAAAACTAAGATAAATATTGATAAACTAAGTTCACCATGGTTGCGGAACTCCGGTGATTTGTCATCGAAAAAATAATGAACAACAAAAAATCTTTCAAATCCTAAAAATTTGAAAATGCCTCCAATTTTTGCCACCACCTTTAACCTAATTGACTAACTATTCTATATATAGGGAGTTGAAAACTATCCATTGTATAATTCGCTATCTTAAAATCGTGGGTCAAAATCACCGGTTAATACAATATCTGTGTATGAATTTCTGGATTGTGCAAAAATATCAAAATAAGTATCAACAGATGTAACAGAGAAAATGAATATAGAAAAATGTAATGAATGTAACCAATGACATGTAAAAAATGTAATTTAACAGAAATAATAATTTTATAAAAAATGAACAAATACTTGAACGTCTGTCTATGATAACATAATATAAACATAACTAACTGATAAAAATCCTAATACTTTAAGAAAAAGAATAATTATTAACAAATTACATAAAAATGACAAAACATGTATTTTGAACTATTTATAAAATAAAATACTTGAAAATATTAACTTTAAAAACATTAGACCAAAATTTGGTGTCAACAGAATCAAACCCGACTTTCAAATCGGACCCAAGTCTCGATCCCCAAATCAAACTCAACACGTAACTTGAACCTTAACCTCACCCTGACTATAATTCAGGACTCAACCTTGATTGTTTGGGACTAATCTCAATCTCGACTTTTGGCCTGACATTAATTTGGGACTCGACCGCAACCCCATGATTAGAAACTTGACCCTTTACCTAGGACACCGCCCCAACCTCAACATAAAATCTAAACCTCGGCTTAACCTTGATTCGAGAACTAATAACCCTGACCTCAACTCAATCTTAATTCAAGACTCAATCATTACCTCGACGTAGACCTGTCGATCACCCCAATACGATACTCAACCCCTAACGTCTACTTGCGACTCGACCCAACCCCAACGACGGACTCAACCTAACTTTGACCTAAAACTCAAACCTCGACTCAACCCTAACCTCTATTAATCCTGATAATATGTAATATTAGTGAAACTTTTTGTGAATATTGATAAAGGACTAATTCATCGACATTACAAAAAAGTGAAACGAATCTTTATTCCATTTTGATCCATCCATTCTAACTCAAGTAATCATATTCAATATTCGAATTTGAGATCACCCCACGACTCCATCGTGATATACAACCTTGTTATCGTATCTTCGATAGCATAACTTAGTTCCTACAAAACTTATTTGCTTATTACAAATTACATACTACACAAACTTATATATATAGCTTGAAGATTAGAGTACCTTCTTCTATCAATTTCTCCAAGAAAAACAAAATGTTGAGGAAGAAGCTGAGAATTTCAACACCCTTTTTACAAAGATTATTATTGGGAAGAAGGGAAATAGTGATTTCTTCTAAAACCCAATTCGATTTTCCATCAATTTCTCCAAAAGTTGAGCAATTTCCTCAATTTATACAATCTAGAAAGCTTAATTTTCTTAGAAAAGATTTGGGTTTTTCTGGGAGAACCCTTTTTAGCACTGAAGCTGCTCAAAAATTTTCTTGCTGGAATTGTTGTAATGGGGTTTCTTCAAATACGACACCGTTTCTTGTTTGCAATGCTTGTGGCTGTGTACAACCTGTAGATCAATCTGTTGATTATTTCCAGATTTTTGGACTGTAAGTTGTGTTACTGAGTTTGAAATTTGGTATTCGTAGTAGAATTATTAACATATATATATGATTTGAATCAAAGTTATTGTGTTAGGCTGAACCCTGTGTAATGGTGGTACTATGAATGTAGATTGTATGGGTATATTGTTAGTTCATGCTAGGATTGTTTTGCTTTTTTTAGTATTTGGAGGAAAGGCGGATCCAAGATTTGAACTTTATGTGTTCGGGGTAAACCACTAGCCATTTTAGTTGATATTTGTACATGTTTAGTAGAATTATTGATACTTGTACATCATTTGAATCGAAGCTATTGTGTGCAGCTGAACCCGTATCTTGTACTGCGTATTCTCTCTTGACTTGGAGGTTATTAACTTGTATGAATGGTGGTACAGTGAATGTAGTCTGTACTGACTACTGTGTATATTGTTAGTTCATGCTTATGATTCTTTGTTCTTTTTAGTATTTTGGAGCAAAGGCGATTCCAAGATTTGAACTTTATGTGTTCGGGGTAAACTGCTAACCATTTTAGTTAGTGGGTTTGAAAGTTGATATACATGTTTAGTAGAATTATTAATACTTGTACATCATTTGAATCGAAGCTATTGTGTGCAGCTGAACCCGTAGCTTGTACTGCGCATTCGCTCCTGACTTGGAGGTTATTAGCTTGTATATCATTGATTCAAATGATGTACAAATATTAATAATTCTACTAAAAATGCACAAGTATCAACTTTCAAACCCCCCTAACTAAAAATGCTTAGTGGATTCATTGGTACAGTGAATGTAGTCTGTACTGACTACTGTGTATATTGTTAGTTCATGCTTATGATTCTTTGTTCTTTTTAGTATTTGGAGCAAAGGTGATTCCAAGATTTGAACTTTATGTGTTCGGGGTACCAATGAATCCACTAAGCATTTTTAGTTAGGGGGGTTTGAAAGTTGATACTTGTGCATTTTTAGTAGAATTATTAATATTTGTACATCATTTGAATCAATGATATTGTGTTCAGCTGAAACCGTAGCTTCTTCTGTGCATTCTCCCCTGACTTGGAGGTTCTTAGCCATGGCGGTGCTAGGATTTTCATTAAGGGGTTTCAAAATATAAAAACTAATCACACGGAGAGGCCAAAGGGGGTTCAATGTATACTATATATACATAAAAAAATAATTTTAGCCATGTATAAACGGTGTAATTTTCCGCTGAAGGGGGTTCAGATGAACCTCTCGGCCCTTTCTAGCTCCGCCGCTGGTCCTTAACTTGTACAAAAGGAGGTACAGTGAAGTGAATGTGGCTGTACTGGGTAGATTGTTAGTTCATGCTTGGATTCTTTCTTCTTTTTAGTAGTTAGAGCAAAGGTGAATCCAATAATTGAACTTTATGGGTTCGGTATACCACTGAAGCCACTGACCATTTGAGTTACTGGGTTCGAAATCTGTACATGTTTAGTATATACTTGATCTGAAGCAAAGCTACTGGGTTCGACCCTGTAACTTCTACTGTTCATTAGCCCCTGACTTGGAGGTTCTAGAGTTTAGTGTAATTGATTTAGACTTTAAGATAGTACATGATAATTGATTCTGTTCTTAACTCTGTAACAAATAAGGTAGGGATAAGTATCAGATATCGCTTATTTAAATCATTAGCAGTGTACTCGAAGGATCTGCACGGAATAAGTATATCAATTCATACCCATTGTTGGGATATAAGGTTATAGTAATATCTCGTGAAACATATGTATTTAAATATATTTATGTCAGTTCTTATCTTTCTTTCATCTTTAGCGAATTGACATGCTATAGATTCTCTGCATTTTTGCAGGGAGAAGAAGTATGAAATTGAGGGGGAGAATCTAGAGCGCAAGTATAAAGACTGGCAGAGGAAGCTACATCCGGACTTGGTTCACACGAAATCTCAGGTTCATAAAATTGTATTGTACACATTTATACTAACTCTTCCTTTTGATAATTCCTTTGGGGCTTCCCTTCCGCCTAAATTTTGATATTTGTTTTACTGTGGCTTGTTGCTGTTTCTGCTAGAAAGAAAGGGAGTATGCTGCTGAACAATCTGCTCGTGTCATTGATGCTTACCGCACACTAACTGATCCATTGTCAAGGGCAATATACATTGTAGGTTACCATTACATACTTGTTGCTATAGTACCATTTTTTCATTGGTGATCATCACTTGTTCAGAACATATTCTGTATCTCCGCGATGATTTGTATGTGCAACAGACATTTGACAGAAGATAACTCCTATAATAAGTCCTATTCCCCCCCCCCCCCCCTTTTTTTTTAGGCTGAAATATGCTTAACAAACTGTAAGGACAAAAAAATAGTATAAAGGCTAATGTTTTATACATATTTATCTTCCGACATATGAGTTTTTATTTCTTCTAGAGAATTGCCAGAGATGAAAAGCTGACTACTTTGGCCCATTACATTTGGTTTCCTCCGTTTTCTTTTCTTCCTTCTTCCTTCAGAATGAAGATCTGATATATCTGCACTGAAGTGTTTAAAATAAAGAAAAACTCAATAACAAATTGCAACTTAAGGAAAGATAGTAGGATGAAAAGTAATAGAAGTTGCAGATTGTGGTCTACCAAGTCCTGTCGTTTTTCTTCTTAACGTTTTGTCCTGGCTTCCAGCTGAAGTTGGAAGGTGTGCATGTGGATGAAGAGGAGAAGATTGATGACGTAGAGTTGCTGACTGAGGTAAAATTTGTTATGTTGGAATTACTTTTTGATAAGTGCTGCTGCCAGTTGTTTCTTGGACATGTTGACCTTTTACGTAAGATTTAGAAAATGACAGTCGATGCCTGTATGAAAACTGATAACAACATACCCATAGGATGTAAGCGGACCTTACTCCTACCTTTGTGGGGTAGTAGACTTCTTCCGATAGACCATCGGCTCAAAAGTAGTATGAAAAATGATTTGACCACACATTCAACCAATTGGCTTACACGATTATGCCGTCTTGGTATGAGTTTGTTACGCTATCTATGATTTGGAGGTCTTCCTTTGTAGGGTTTTACAATATTAGCATTTACAATTAGATGTAATGTTTACTATAGAAAAATGGTATGTTATTTTGTTTGATCTTTGTAAAGGTGTTAACTTAGCTCCTCCTCAGTGGCTTGCCTAAATTCATCTTCTCTGACTATTAGTCATCAAATATTTCACTTGCAGATGCTGGAAATCAGAGAAACTGTTGACGAAGCTAATGACTCACAGGAACTTAAACAAATTCAGGGGCAGGTATAAAAGGACGCCAGTAGTATAAGCTTTTACAGCAAACCTGTTTGAATTCTGCGCAGATTCCCAACTGTTCTACTAGCTGTTATAGAAATTATTTTCCCGCTTTTCCCTTTCCTTTCTCCTCCAAATTTTCATTGCGCTGGGTGCAATCTGGGGGTCAGTTGAGTGGGCTAATTCTGGTGCGTAACTGTTTTTTATCGGATGCCTCCTCCACAGTGTTATCAAGCAATTGATGCTGACTGACATTATCTTGATATCATGGTATATCAATTCTGTAATTATTCCCCCCCCCCCTGCTAGACGAACTTTCGTGTAAAAGCAATCTCAAACTTTTACTGTGTGAAATGAATTACTGCGGGCGCTCTTCATTGTTTTGCAGATACAAGGAAAGTTCGAACAATCATCCAACTCTTTTGCAGACGCCTTCCAAAGTAGAAAGTATGAAGAAGCTTTGGCTGCAATTCGAAGGATGACTTACTACAAGCGCGCAAACGAAGAGATAGTGAGAAAGCTCTAGTTTATGGGTATGGAAACTTGAACTTTCATCTTTGATTTATTATCATTTGGTAAACATCCATCAAGCTGATGGTTTTCCAGTAACCAACTTAGTGTTATGTGAGGGTATTGAACTTGCTACACCAGGACTTATTATTTTTCATCGTATCATATATTATTATTATTATTATTATTATAAGTCGGAAGAACTCAAGTCAAAAGTGGAATTACGGTTTTACCCTCCTATAAATTAAAATGTTATAATAAGTTTAATTAAAATAGTAATGACTTTTGAATTTTCTTAGATTAATTTCTATATATTATTATTATTATTATTATTATTAATAATAATAATAATAATAAAAGTGAAAATCTTTTAACTTCAAAATTGGATTACCATTTTATCCCTACTATAAGTTGAAATGTTATAAAATATTTAATTAGTCAAATATTAGAATTCTCAATAAGTTTTCTCTAATATATATTTGTATTCATAACAAAATTTTTATGCAACCTATAAATACAATATTTAATATGTAATTAAAATAGTAATGACTTTTGAATTTTCTTAGAAATGCAATATTTAATATGTAATTGAAATAGTAATGACTTTTAAATTTTCTTAGATTAATTTTTTTCTCTCTCTCTCTCTATATATTATTATTATTATTATAAATTATTATTAATATTATTATATATTATTATTATTATATTATTTTTATTTTTATTATTATTATTATTAATAGTAATAATAATAATAATAATAATAATAATAATAATAATAATAATAATAATAAAAAAGTGAAAAGCTTTTAATTTCAAAATTGGATTACCATTTTATCCCTACTATAAGTTAAAATGTTATAAAATATTTAATTAGTTAAATATTAGAATTCTCAATAAGTTTTCTCTAATATATATTTGTATTCATAACCGAATTTTTATGCAACCTATGATTACAGTATTTAATATTACCTCCGTCCCTAATTACTTGTCCACTTTTTCTTTTATAGTTGTCTCTAGTTACTTGTCTATTTTGACAAATCAAGAAAGGACAATTTCTTTTTACCTATTATAACACAATTAAATGACTAATTACTTTGAAAAATGTAGAATTTTTCATCCACTTCATAATTAATAGGGGTAAAATGGTAAACTCACTACGTCATTAATTATTTTCTTAATATGTGTGCCAATTCAAAAGTGGACAAGTAAAAAGGGAAAGAGGGAGCATGTATTAACCTCTCATAATTGAATTATTAATTATTATTAATAATAATATTTTGGCACGCCTTAAGTATAAGTTGAATAAAATTCAATTAATTAATTTTTCAATTACATAAATTGGACGGGATTTGGAAGTGGAAAAGTGGTTCTTCAATGCCCAGAGTCATACATGATTAATTTCTTTAAATTAACACATTATATATTACTTTACCAAACTCTTACAACTCCTATAATTTTTCTCATTTTCTTAACTTGAGTTATCAAATTCTAACACTTTTAAATTAGTAACCAATCTTTGTTAATATAATTCGTTAAGTATTTAAATGTAGGATAATTAGTATTATGTCAAAAGGAATTTCAAAGAACATGAAAAAAAAAACTATATAAAGGTAACAAATGACTTGCGTTTCCTTCAAATTTTGTTTCTTTAGTTGAGCATCTGACCTTCCTACTAACTTTCTTTCTTTTCCTTTAAATTTTTCCTTTTGCAAGAACTAAAGAAAATGGGAAATGGAGAAACATGTAGAGTTGATACATGTTGGAATTGAATAATTGTCATATCAATTTACATGCAACATTCAACATTCGTTGGATGATATACGAAGATTACTATCTCCGTAAGGAGTGCTAGAAGAAATTCATGGGCTATGAAAAGGAGGAAGTTGATTTCTTTGAAATACTGATTTTAGAATTTTCATTAATTGATTTATCCTTATAGTGTACTGTAATTATAATTGTTTGCGACTATAGATAAATGCGATGTTATTTGTGTATTTGTAGGGAGTTATAAAATGATATCTTGTAGAATGCCTTCATGTTTTTGAAAATCTAAAATTTTATTTTAAAATATCAAATGAATGTAATTTAATTTATATTTAAAAAGTTTCTCTCGAAAAGTGTAGTATTTTCTTTTTCTTGTGGTAAAAGTAAGTAATAGTAAATCTATCCGACTATTTTAGTGAAGATTCCTATATTTTGTGGTAGCTGAAATAGTTTTTTTATTCAATGATATCATATCAAAATGAAAGAAAATTTTCCTTTTAAAATTTGATATTATATTTATATATGATGCATATACTCCTAATTCTTTCTGTAAAATGAATAAGTAAATTCAAATAATTGAAACTTTTTTCAAATCAATATAATGAAAAATATAGATCTCAAAATGTTAGCCAAAATTCATATCGTTTGACTCAAAAATGAAATTATGACAACTGAAAAGGATCGGAGGGAGTAATTTTAAACTTTCTATTTTACGCTAAGGACATGATTATAAATAGTCACACAAATCTCTTCGACATGTTTAAGATCACAAATTTTTTAAAAGTACGTCTTTCCATCTAAAACTTTGTGCTCAGTAAAACGAGTTTACATACAATGAAACAAAAAGGAGTGATATTTTGTTGTCACTATTATCTTAATGGTCTTGATCGTTGTTTTGGTTATAATACAATCAATTAGGTAATAACGGTATTTGCTATACCCCTCAATGTGAGACTTACAGGTGTAAATCCAGTCAGACCCCAATGTGAGTACGGGATATCTAATCAAAAACAAAAAAAAAGTGAAAGAAAGGCAACAACTAAATAAAGATGGATCATCATAGAATTATGAACAAAAAAAAAAAATATCAAGTTAGAAACTTTCTCCTCCTTTTCACATCAAACTTCATATGTAATACAGTCTTTGCTAAATCTTGTTTACCTTCTCTATTGAGCCCATAAAAGACAGTTCTATAATTAATTGTACTTGGAATAATCCCAATATCCAACATTTCAGATATAAGTTGAAGAGCTTCTTCAGAATTACCAATTCTACATAGACAAGAGATGAACATGGAGTATGCCTTGAAATCAGGATATGGTCCATTCTTCTTCATCTGATGAAACACATCCCGAGCCTCGGAAACTTTTCCCACGTTCATATACCCTCGTATTAACGCTGAGTAGGTAACTATAGTTGGTTGACAGCCTGAATCTTTCATTTCTTTGAAAGTTTCAAGAGCCTTTCTGACCTGTTTCACTTTGAAGAAGTAGCCAATCAAGGAAGTATATACATGGACTGTTGGATGAATGCCGGTCTGCTTCATGGATTCGATTCTTGCTAATGCTTCTTCTAAGTTCCCTTTTTGTAGTAGTCCGTGGACTAAACTTCCATAGACGTACTGGCTCAAGACGTGTTGCTCGTCATCAACTTCGTTGATCAATGCTAAAGCCTCTTCCAGCCTCCATGCTCGACAAAGTGATCTAATGTACAATGAGTATGCTAAAGGGGTACTAAAACCGAGCTTTAGTAAAGATTCGGTACAGCTTCTGGCATCCCTTAGTTTACCAAGTTCACATAAACAACCAAGATAATCTTCGATTAGTTCTTTATCAGGACTGTATCCAACTTGAATCATCTCCTGGAATATTTTTACTGCTTCATCAATTCTCCTACCTTTTTTCTGACAAAGAGATGTAATCAGAGCTTTGTAGGTACTTTCTGTCGGTTTACAACCGCTGTGTTTCATTTCTTTAAAAGTACGAACAGCAATATCGGTTAGTCCTGTTCTCCCATACTGCATTATCATGATTGTCCAGGTATGAGCTGTTACTAAGCAACCATTTCTCCTAATATCGGAGAATAGATTTCTCATCTGAGTGAAATCCTTGCCCTGTCCTGCTATTTTAATAGCCGTGTTGTAGGATTCCGTTGTATGTCTGTAACTACTTTGCTTCTCAACCCAAGAGAAAAATTGCAATGCTAACCGACCTTGCAGCTTGAAATTACGCAAAACTTCCATGACGATTTCTGGGGTGAACTGTTTGTTGCATTTCTCCAATTGTTCTTGTATTAAGTACCAATCCCTCGATGAAATCAAAATTTGGCAAATCTCACGTACATCACATTCAATAGAGGATTTTGAAGTTGCCTCTGGCATGTCATGAGCTGAGGACACTTGTTCTAGGTTTTCATAATTCGACTCCAAGTATCGTTCTCGTTGACTGCTCACATCACATGTTCCATTTTCGTGATTGTGAACTTTACAACCCCCCTGTAGCAGCTTGATCCTGTTGATGTTCTTCATATCTCCTTTTCTCTCCAGATACGAAATAACATACTGGAAGATATCGTTTCCAATACACATCTTAGAGGCCTTCATTTCATTCAGAACCTTGAAAATATCCGTTGTCCCTGACACCTTGGTAAGTTCCTTGACAAATATGAGGTACGATTTCCGAGTAAAGACAATTCCTTTATCCTTCATATTCTGGAACACTTCCCACATTTCAGAAATACGGTTTTGGATGATATAACCGGCAACTACAGCAGTTGCTGCAACAGCATCCAATTTAACTCCCATCTCTGTCATCTCATTATAGAGGTTCAACGCTTCTTGAAACTCTTTAACCCTGAAAAGGTGCTGCATCAGATTGGTATAAGTCGAAACGTTGAGCAAACTTTCCGAATCTTTCATGCTCTGAAACAGATTAAGTGCCTTTGAAATTTCATTTCTCCTCAAGTATGCACTTATAAGGACTGCATAAACCTTCTCATCAGCACCGTTTCTTTTCTTCAAAATTTCAACAATCTCCAATGCATCATTGATCCTCTCAGCCTTGCACAGTCCTTTCACCAATGTCGTAAAAATTTCAGAGTCAAGGTTCATGTTTTTACTTTTCAGATCACGAATCAACTCCAAAGCTTCTGTAATCCTCCCAGCGATGCAGAAACTCTTAAGCATAAGCCTGTAAACGTGGTTTTCTGGAATACTACAAACCCTTATCATGTCGTCACCAGCTTTGTGAACTGCAGCAATATTTCCGGAGTTAGCCAAGCATTTGAGTAATTGTCCAGACGTAGCTTCATCCAACATCAAGCCTTTGTGGATCATTTCGTTGAAGTACTCCAAAGCTATGTCTGCTTTTCCAGCATTACAAAGTGAACTCAACATGATCGTATAAGCCCTTAAATCGGGCTCATAACCTAACTTCTTCAACTGTTCAAACATTGACAACGCTTTGCCAATCAACTTACCATTCCCATAATGCGATAGCAAAATGCTCCACGTCTTAAGGTTTTTCCGACAAGAACTCCTCTCCATTTCTTCCACCAATTCATCAACCAAACGGAACTCCTTACAGTCCGCAGCCATGTAAATCATCGTGTTATAAGTCTCCGTAGTATGACTAAACCCTTCTCTTGTTTTCAACCAATCGAAAAACCTCAAAGCTAAACGTGGAACTTTAAAACACCTCTTCAAAACCTTCTCAACGACCTCCTCGTTATACTCAAAACCTGCACTTTCCAACCGTTCCTCCATCGCGATCACATCACATTCACTCCTCAAAATCCCCGTAATCTTGTGAACAATAGGACTAACATCCCTTTTCACCAAATCCTCAACCCGAGTACCTTCGTGTAAATTCATCATTTCCAGCTCTACACTCTGCTTCACATCTCCACAAGCACATGATGAATCCTTCAGCTCTATCCTCATCTCAGCATTTCCACGAACACGTTCCGTGCAAAACGATGAATCCTCCAGCTTTGTACTCAGCTTGGCATTTTCACAAACAAGTTCTGTGCAAGATAATGAATCCTCCAGCTCTGTACTCTGCTTGGCATTTTCTCGAACACTTCCATGGCAGGACGATAAATTTACGAACTGGGTGTCGTTTAAATTTGCGGATTCATATGGCATTACACTCTCTGTTCCTAAAATCTCTCTGATTTCATTGAAGAGTGAAGTGAAATTCTGGGGTTGATTCTTGTTTTTCGAATTCGGGTTTTCAGTTTTCTTGATTTTGCTAAGCTTAGATGATTTTGTGGAAATCGAAGAAGATGAACAAATCTTGAATCTTGAATTCAACAGATTATTTTGAGAAATTTGAAGCTTTTGTTTCCATAGATTCTTCAAAATCATTCTACTTTGAAACATTGTTTGATAGTGGCGCCAAGGATGTTTTTGTATATATATATATGTATATATATATAGGACCTTATTTATGTCTCGGGTTCGAGTCCTGGTATAAACAAATCTCGTTGGAGCATTACTCACGAATGAGCTGTGTGATTCGAATTTAATCGAAGTTCCAACGTCAGCTCCGGATATCTAGTGGAAAACTAAAAAGGAAAAACTTGATTTTACGTGGACGTACTTTAACTTTGGTTTGGACAAGTAGACTTTTATAAATATGTATAAAGTTGAATAATATAGATAGAATCGTTCTAAATGATAATTTGATTAAGATACATTCGAACTGATTTATATTATGTTTTTACGTAGAATACATATTATGGTAGGTAAGGCGTATGTGCCTACTATAGTTTGTTTTGATTGAATACATAATAACGTGTTCTTGTTAAATACTTCGGACCAAAACTTTTAATAAGTTCATATGCGTGTTTCCAAGTGATCATTATGTTAATAAGTTGACCACTTGCACAAAAATTACTAATAAAGAATGTGTTTAGAGTGATAAGTACTGATTCATCCTTAATTAAAAAATTTGGATTTGATTCCCCTTAAATATAAAATCGTCTTCGTTAGGAAGCTTTATACAGTTTACCTGAATATGAGATTTTTCGGTTTAAATTCAAAATAACATATTGTGCTTCTAAATACAACATGCTTTATAGTTTTCCAAGGGTGTGATGTGATTAACCAAATTGATCTATCATTAATAACATTATGAGTTCGAGCTTTGAAAAATAGAAAATTTAAAGCATTTCTCCCATTGATGGTACTTATTATAGTCTATTTTTCTACTTTATCTTGTAAAGTGAAATTCTTTAATGCGAAATAAGATTAGCTGAGTCTCAAAATGGTTCCGGATTTAGGCGATAAAAATGGGGGATGTATAGAAAAGATATAAAATGTACATACATGATTTTGTTTACTCCACATATATACATATATATGTATATTTACATGTATATGAGATACATATGAATCTCGTTTGCCTCTATCTCTAATTTTGCTCGCCTTTCTTCCTATTTTAGTATACATGGTTGCAAAAATACAATTATGTAAGTGTAAGATACATATGATGCATATAGATACATGTATTTAGCGTGTATCAAGTGTGATTTTTATATGTATATGAGATACATACGAATCTCACTTTTCTCTCTGCCCAATCTCATTAGCCTTTCTCCCTATTTTAGTGTATTTGGTAGCAAAAATTCATTATCTAAATATAAGATGAGTAGAAAACTCTTAATTAGCGATAAGATATATAATATTGTGAAAGTGTAGGTAATAATAAAAATATATATAATAGTAATCATAATAATAATAATAATAAATCATAGTTTTTTTTCTTTTATTGTTGAAAATGTCGTAGTTGAAATTTATTCTGACTTAAAACAATTTTAATGTCTTTTTTAATTTTAAATTATTACTATATCAAAATGTTCCTTTATGTCAACGGAATTCAATATGTCCGATATAACATAAATTTTTCATTTTATATTAAGATGTTTCTCTGTGTCAAGAAAATTCAACGATTCAGATGTCAACAAAATGAATTAAATATTTTTTTAAACTAGTTAAACCTCAACTAATAATCACAATTGTGAAAATTATAAATTTTGCTTGACAAATCTCATGAAAAATCATAATAAATAATAAAAATATTTTTTTGTCAATACATAGCATATAATTAATATATAAATTATTGTATTAATTATTTATTATATACTAAATATATGACGATAACTTTTATTATTACGATTAGACGGATGAATTTTCCTCCGGCGGTAGGCCGGCGGCCGGCGGTAACAACTTTGTTTTAAATAGTCAAATAAATATATGACATTAAATTAATTAATTGAATACAAATCTAAAATAAATAAATTAAATTAAATAAATAGAATACAAAAACCAAATAAAATAATAAAAAATTCAATCTAAGTAGTGGATTACCACTTTCCATAAGACTTGTCATTCTATTTTTCTATTTTATTTATTTATTATTATAGCAATAGAAGACTTTTAATAATTATTTGGATATTTTTTCTTAGACCCCTATAACTTTGTTGACATATTCAAGAACACCCTCCAATTTTTTTGGATTAATCTTTGAGTCGTTCAAATTTGTAAAAGACGACAAAATCAATTGATTACGTAAATAGAATATTCAAATTTGTGACACGCTATCGTCATTTTATTTGAATATACCTTAAATGTTACTCCTATTTACTTTAGTTATAGGCTCGATTGAACATTTTGTCCATATTTACGCATGTTATAAATAAAATTAACATGTATTATATAACTAAAACTAAATATGAGTGTAATAGATGTGTCGAATATAACTGTACGAAATATTAAGGTTTTTGAACATATTGTTTGATCAGTTTGATATTTCATTTCATGTTGATTTCAGAAGTTTCAAAAAAATTATTTTCATCTGACTAATCGATTTCATAAACGAGACGTTTCATACAATCACTAAAACAAAACTACATAATTTTATAATAAGTAAAACTAGAGGGAATAATATTATCAATTATTGAAAACTTTAGGGGGTTGAATTAATAATTATTTCCATTCATCCAAACACGTCTTAACAGAAAAAACTGACATTTTTTCTCTCCTTGTTATTATCTTTGTCCCTCGAAAATTTCTCCTAAAATAATTATTTACAGAAAAAAAAACCAAGAAAATTATAAATCCAAAAACCCTTTTCATTCCCCTCTAAAATATAATTTTTAAAATTTATTTTAATTATCATTCATTTATTTATTTTCAAATTTAAAAAGTCCCTTTTTTTTTCTTACAAAGACTGAGTTTTTGTTGAAGTTTTCTTCTTTATTACTCAAAAAAAAAGGTTGGTGAATTTTATCATTGAATTCTTCAAAATACATTATATTATATTTTCTCTCAAAAGAGTTGTTCTCAAAAATCTCATCTTTTTTGTTTTGGCTCAAGAAGCTCAAAATTTCATATGGTATGTTCTACATTATTAATTTTGTTTGATTTTTAATTTAGAAACACGTTCAAGATTTAAACTTTATGAGTTCGAGTAAGTCTGAGTCAAAGTTACTAAAAAAAAAATCTTATGTTATTAAGGTTGGCTCCAAGATTTGAATTTTCAAGTACGCGTAAAGTTGTATACACATCATTCAGACCCTACTCGTGAAATTTCACTGAGTAAAAGTTATTGTTGTTGAGTTAAACCTAGAATCTTTTGAATTGTTCATGTTATGTAAATTATTTGGAATTTTTAAGTTTATAAAGTTGAAACTTTACAAGGTCAAGTTTTTTTTTTTTCATTTCTTGAAGTGTGTGTTTGATGTTGACATTTAATTGGTACCTACAAATTTCAGGAGTTGAAAATTTTAGTTCTAAAGCATGTGAAGTATGTGGTGATGTTTGATGTTGACTATGTACTCTTTTTTATCGGAAAAAAATTATACTGTATATATCAGGTTAAAATTGTATCAGAAATAGTGAGATTACACTGGATATTGTTGTTGTTGTTGTAAGTTGATGTTGAATGCGCTTGATTTCTTCGTGTGTTTACTTGGTTATATATAAAATCCTGGCTCCGCTGCTGATGTCGGATTATCATTTTCTTGAATTGTTGAGTAGGTCATACATGTTTTACTTCTTCAAATACTATAAGGTCACCTCCTTTTGAGAGATGAGTTTGGTTTTTGATGTGTGAATAGCCATTAGTTTGTAGATATAGAGATGGGGAATAATTGTGTTCATGCAAAGATATCAAAGGATGGATTCTTTAGCTCGTCTTGGTGGTCGCGATCACCAGAAATGATCGCGTATGAGAAAAAGGAAAGTAGTTTTCAAGAAGGTGTTGATGTTGTTCAGAGTAATCCGCCTGAATTGGCGAAGATAGAGAGTAGGAAATCGGATGTAATAGGGACGGAACAGGTTATGATAGTAGTGACTGATGAAAAGAAAGACGCGTGGATGATTAAACCTGAAGAAATGATCACGATAACTGTTGATTTGAAACAGGAAAAGACGAGCAATGCTAAACCGAAGAAGAAGCCTCACAATGTGAAGAGAATGGCTAGTGCAGGGCTCCAAGTTGATTCTGTTTTGAAAACGAAAACAGGTCATCTAAAAGAGCATTATAATCTAGGGGAAAAACTCGGGCATGGACAATTTGGTACGACGTTTCTTTGTATAGAAAAGGGAACGGGGAAGAAGTATGCTTGTAAGTCTATAGCGAAAAGGAAGTTGTTGACAGACGAAGATGTGGATGATGTACGGAGAGAAATACAGATCATGCATCACTTGTCGGGGCATCAAAACGTCATTTCAATCAAAGGGGCTTATGAGGATGCTGTTGCAGTTCATGTTGTGATGGAGTTGTGTACTGGTGGAGAGCTCTTTGATCGGATTATTAAACGAGGGCATTACTCGGAGAGACAGGCTGCTGAGCTTGCAAGAACGATACTAGGGGTGGTAGAAGCCTGCCATTCTCTCGGAGTAATGCATCGAGACCTTAAGCCTGAAAATTTTCTCTTTGTCAATGAGGAAGAGGATTCACCTCTTAAGACTATAGATTTCGGGCTTTCAATGTTCTTCAAGCCAGGTATCTGTCGATTTTCCTTCATATTCTTTACTTTCATCGTTACGTAAATTGAGATGGAGGGAGTAATAGATTCCGTCCATCAAAAATGAACTTTTCAATAAGTTGAAGTTATGAACAACAGGACAAATATTCGATGACGTTGTTGGAAGTCCTTATTATGTTGCTCCAGAAGTACTTCGTAAGCGTTATGGTCCTGAGGCTGATATCTGGAGTGCAGGTGTTATAATTTACATTCTTCTAAGCGGTGTTCCTCCGTTTTGGGGTGGTAAGTTGATCTTAACGTCTCGTGAGATGCCACATTTTTCGTAGTTTTGCCAAAGTACAGAAATGAACATCTAATTATGTTTGAACAGAAAGTGAAGAGGAAATATTTGATGAGGTTTTACACGGTGATATTGACTTCGATTTAGATCCTTGGCCTAAAATCTCTCAAGGTGCAAAAGACTTGGTCAGAAGAATGCTAATCCGAGACCCCAAAAAACGACTAACAGCACATGAAGTTTTATGTGAGTCATCATTTATCTGTAACTAATCTGTTTCGTGAGTCGGGAGAAAATAACCTTTAGAGTTTTCGTTCTGTTTGTTTGGTAAACGTGAGCCCCTTATAGTATTACGAATCTTTCAGTATATAGTTAATAATACTAAAGATAAATAACTCTCTGTGTTGAGTAGTTTGTTACGTTATATGAGTTTACTCGTCTTAAAGCATCTGAAAGTGAAACGATAAACTGTAAAGAGTTAAAAATGCAGTAGTGTTGGCACCCCGGTGCACAAAGCATCCCGTGTTAGCAGGGTCCGTGAACTTGTTTTAAAGTTTTTTTTTTGTTGTTTGTAGGTCATCCGTGGGTGCAAATTGATGGCGTGGCCCCAGATAAGCCTCTCGATTCTGCAATATTTACACGCTTAACGCAGTTTTCTGCTATGAACAAGTTGAAGAAAATGGCTATCAGGGTAGGTTATCCTATAAATGTAACAAAATACGAAAAAATCAAGTGGAGTCATTACATAGTACATATACATAAGTCTTTTTAACGTATCTATACAGTGTAATTTTCCAACGATACATGTGGTTCAGCGACTGCTTGTACACTAACATGTAGTTTTACTATTCAGGTTATTGCAGAGAGACTTTCGGAAGAGGAAATCGCTGGCTTAAAAGAGATGTTCAAAATGATTGACACAGATAACAGTGGCCAAATTACGTTCGATGAACTAAAGATAGGATTGAAGAAATTTGGAACTAATCTTAACGAATCAGAGATACGCGATTTGATGAAGGCTGTAAGTAATTGCTGATGCATTTCCTTCCTATTTTGTTCAAATATTACGCCACGCTTGTTATGAACAGTTTAGATTTAGCTAATATTGAAGAAACTATGCAACATTTTAGGCGGACATTGACAATAGTGGAACGATTGACTATGGGGAATTCGTTGCTGCAATGTTACACGCCAACAAAATCGAGAAGGAAGATTATCTGTTTGCAGCTTTCTCATATTTCGACAAAGATGGAAGCGGATATATTACAGCTGATGAACTTCAAAAGGCTTGTGAGGAATTCGGTATCGAAGATGTTCACCTGGAAGAAATAATACAAGAAGCTGATCAAGACAATGTAAGTCCTCTGGCATTTCTTCACTCCTTAACAACACATGAAAAACTTTGATATCGATCGATGAGATTGCATAAAACCAGTAATCTGGTTTTGACTTGGCACGGAGTTTTAAGAAATTAAAAAAGACTTATGAATCTTGTGTTTTTATACTAAAGATACGTAGAAAACATGCTACTTGGAACGTTGACATGAAAGAGTTTTCAAAAAAGGAAGACATTCTATTTGAAACGGACTAAAAAGGAAAGTAAGACAAACAAATTGAAACAGAAGGAATAGCGATTTCTTTGAGAAACTCGTAGCTTGATAGGTCAAGGAAATGTATTTTTACGAAAAGTGCTTATAGAGAGTAGTCTTCAATGATGACAAAGAATGATATTTCTGTTTCGAAGACATACAATGTGACAAGACACCAGCAATTGTTTACTCCATAGGGCCGTCTCATCAGTTGTAGAGTTTGGTGGACCGGAGAGAAGTATCACGATACATATATGTACAGATACATTTAGACATCTTAGGCCACTAGTGTTGAAATGTCAGCTGATGAAAACGAACACAAGTTGGATTGTTCAACAACACAAGTTGCTTATCGAACAATAGTTCATGTGTCTCCCATAACTTAGCTAGTGTTTCGGGGTTGTTCTCTATGTATAACAATCCAGTACGTTTAAATTCTAAATCTGCCTCTGACTGAGTGTGATACTTGTGACCTTTTAACCTTTCAGGATGGACGGATAGATTATAACGAGTTTGTGGCCATGATGCACAAAGGAAATGCAGATTTAGGTAAGAAACGACTACCAAATAATTTCAACATCGGATATAGGGAGCCGATGGTGGCTTGTTGACAAGAGTGGATATAAGGTGTAACATAGCTTTGATCAAGATCCTATATATGTACAAAAGTTAAATTCAGAAGACGATTACTAGCACTTGAGGTCTTTGGCGTCATAGAATCCTGAACTCGTAAAGGTCAAATCCTGAATCCATCTCTGTTTGTCGATACATGTTTTCAAGATGTATAGAAGTGTAGTAGGTTTAAACATAACATTTGATGCTGGCACATAGCAAATGCCAGCTCTTTTTCATATGTAGTCTTTGAGTTATGGCTTATTTGTTTTGCCAGTTCAATGTTTAGTCCTAAAGATATAAACAACTAATAAGAAAGATAGGTTGTACTCTTTTTGTATTATAATTTCAAGGAAGTAAAGATAATGGTTGTCACCAATTCTCCTTTGTCCTTTTTTTTTTTTAAAAAAAAATTGTTGTTGTATAGATTATCAATCAGAGCCTCGAAGCAATGGTAAAGTTGTCTTCGTGTGATTTATAGGTCACAGATTCGATCGAGTTGTTATTCACGCTTTTTCTTGGAATATGTTTAATACATCCTCGTTTTTTTTTTTTTGGGGGGGGGGGGGGTGTATGGTTTTTTTTTAAGACAGTGTGTGAATATTAGATGCTTTGTGCATTTGGTTGCCCGAGAAAATATATTATTTTTCAAAGAAGTAAAGATAGGGTTGTCACCATTTGTTCTTTTCCCCCTTTTTTTATTTGTTATACTCATGACTAAGAGAGTTTTGAAGCAACGGTAAACTATTATCTTCGTAATCTATAGGTCATACGTTCGAGCTATGGAGTCACGAAGTGATACTTGTGTCAAGGTAGGTTACATATATTACTCCTTTTGGGGTACAAGTACAACCTTTTCCTCGGACCTACATGAACATGAGATGTTTCTCACCGGAATATCCTTGTTGTACTGATTATAAAAGGGAACCTCGGAACAACAATAGAGTTATATTCATGTGATCTATAGGTCAAAGTTGGACTCGGAACATTGGAAGCATCAGGGTAGACGACTTATTTTACATCCTTTTTCCAATACAATATGTTCCCCGATCATATAAGAACGTAAAATATTTCGTGCGTCGGACTATCCATTACTAATTATCCATTACTAATTATCTTCAAACAGTCTAGTTTACACCTTTATTCCCCATATTTGTGGAATATGTCAATTATTACTAGATAATTTGCTTCTAATTAAACTAAGTTATTTAACCACTTATTGGACTAACCTTTAACTATTAATTAAATCAAGAATAGTATGCTAATCATTATTATACTTAAATTGATATGACCAAATTATTGAAATTAATCACTAATCTTTCAATGTATTATAAATTATAACAAGTTAGTATCATGTTGGAGAAAATTAGAGAATAAAAATTATTGCAAACTAATCAACTTTGATAATGCAAATCCTAGTGGGGTGTACAAATCCTGCTTTAATTGCACTTTCAAACCTAATTTATCTTATAGTTGGCCCAAAATCTGTCTAATCAAAGTGATTAACTTAAATAATTTGTAATAATAAAAAATAAAGTTGGGTCCAACCTTATTTAATTAATTAAGGAGAAAAGTGAAGTCATTATCTTTTTAAAAGGTTAATTTATTTTTTTTTTACTATTAAACATTTATAGTAATTGCAAGTAACAACCTTTATTAATATTGACTGGTAAATATTTATTTTCACTCGATATTTAAATCAAATCAGTAAATATAAGACAAGTGTCTTGTATATACGTAGGCGTATATATAATTTAGTCATTGTTAAGGGATTTGTATTCTTACTTTAAATTACTTGATTTGATATAAAAATCGAGTGAAGGTAAGTATTTATTATAATGATAAATAGATAGCTTAATAGATTAGCGGTCCCTTAAACTTACTAGTAGATTAAACTAGAACTCTTAGAGTTATCGATTATTTCAATTGAATACGTGATAAAGATATTTTATTTAAAATTATAAATGTGTTGAAAAATAATGTAAGTGTAAAATAATTGGAGTCCGTAGTCTAAAAGGTATAAAATATTAACAAAAATTCCAAAACGGTATATAAAATTTTATATTAACCAAAACGGCAAAATCGCTGGAACAACAGTGATTTCCTCTACCGGCGAAAAGTAAAATCGCTGCTACTGCAACAATTTCGCAAAATGTGATTTTTTTTTAAAAAAATTCAAATCGCTACCTAGGCAGCGATTTTCAATTTTTTAAAGGCAACAATTTTCTAAAAAATTTTTTATACCCTTTAGACTCCGGATTCAAAAATTTTCTGGTGGAGGAAATCGTTTTGTTCCAGCGATTTTGCCGTTTTGGTTAATATAAAATTTTGTATACCATTTTAAGATGTTTGTTAATATTTTATACCCTTTAGACTCCGAACTCAAAATAATTGACTCTAAAAATGTGAGGACAAGAGACATATGATGAAAACTATGGAAGATAAAGAAGAAAATACATATAAAAATCAATAATTGAAATGAATCCAATGCTTTCAAAGATTATGTTATAACAAACTACAGCAAATAACACAGGTCCAAATAATTGTAGCATGACATATAAAATTCATTTTTTATTTGTAATATGAAATTTTGAATTTAAGTTTTATGAATAATAAATATATTAGCAGATAGCATTTCTTTTAATAGATTTTACGTCATATGAATTCGAATTAGTCAAAATTTTAAAACTCATATTAAATGCCAAGTAAAAAAAAACGTAGATATAAATATCACCAAGAAACACTGAAGGGTGTGACTTAATAGTCAATAAAGTGAGTTTAGAATCTTGAGGTCTCGAGTTCAAATTTCAAATTAGATCAAAACACTAGATAATTTCTTCTCATCTATCCTACTTTTGATGGACAGAGTTATCTGATAATATCTATTAGTCGAAGTGCACGTATAACAAATCATCAAGAGTTATAGTGAAATGAATAAGATCTCCTTCGTTAATTAATTTCTTAGATCAAAATTCTGAAAATAAATATTTTTTAATGAATCTTATACGATATAAATCCAATTTTAAAATTTAAATATCGAACATAAAAAAAAAAAATTCAATAGCATGAGGGATGTCAAAGTTCTTCATAGTTGTCATTTTGGAAAGTATTGTTATTAATGGAGACAATATATCATGTGGCTTTTAACTCATTTGGCCTTTCTCAATTATTATTTAACAATATGTTATTTTCTCAATGATTTTAAATATTTTAAGATTTCAAAGTACGTATAAAATTAAAATAAAAGACATATTATCGATTATTAATAATACATATAAATATTAGTATATAGAGCAAGTATAACATTTCATTATATAAGTAAACACTTGTTAATATTTTTATTGTCATGTTAAAATCCAAATTAAGATGGCAAATAATAACTTTTTTAAAAAATCATAAATATATTTTTATGATTTTAAACCAAAATTAATTTAGTGTAATCAATTCTCATAAAATCACTAAAAAAAACAAGAATGTTTTTATGGCCAAATAATAATTATATCTATCTCTAATATTATTTAATAGTTATTGATAATTAATGAATTATAAAGAAATCTTATTTAGCTACAAGATATATTTATAATAAGTTTAGTTAACTAAAAAGAAAAAAAATACGATAATGTTATAATATCCTAATATAATCCACAAGTGCGATCTAGAAAGGTTGAGTGAGTATATATATATATATATATATATATATATTGTCTTATATCTATCGTGAGAAGGTAGAAAGATTGTTTTTAATAGTAATATTATAAAATCGTCGTTTTTCTTTTTATATAAAATAAAACAATTAAAAAAAATTTAAAGTATTAAAGACTTTGTATTATTATAAAAAAATAATATATTTTTTTATATTAATTGAATACAGTGGATTACACACAAAATCCCATATTTTTGTATAAATTCCTATAAAACGGAGAAAAGTAATTTAAATAAAAAATCAACGGCTGAGATTCATTTAAACTCAACAGGTTCACCGTTAGATTAAACTCACGCTGAAATGGTGGTTGAGACACGTTGATTATGGGCTCCATTAGAGAAAATGTGGGACCCACTCACGTTCTACAGTGCCACGTTGGCACTTTCATTTTTTTTGTTTTTACTTTTTTTCGACACGGTGTTCGATACTCACATTAGTTCGATTATTTCGAATTCATGTTGGAAAGTCTTAGTTAATAGAGTGAAACCCCTCTTCTATAGCAGCTGATTCTAAAATTCGATTCTTCCCAATTGCACAGTCAGACTGTTAACGATCATGACTTATGTTGAATCGATTATTTTTTATGTTATATTATATATTTTCTATTGATAATATTTTGCTATACTAGCCAACAGAGTATTGACAAAATCGATTTTGTTATAGAAAAGTTTGATTGTATTTCTTATACGTATTTGATGCATGTTTCAAAACTAGAGTAATCTAGATTTTCCGTGAAAAATTTCATTTTAAGGGTAAAATGTTCTTTATTGATCGAGGATTCTAATTTTAGGATATAAATTTGAAAATCTAGTTAATAATACTTTTGATCAAATATTTTAGAACCATATACTAATAACTTTTGTTATTTTAGATCCATGAAGTTGATGAATTGACCATTTTGACCCTTTACTTATCCAAATAGGCCATTTTTACTCACAATAGAATTTAGGGAAAGGGGATTTTTAAATTATATTTTTTTTACTATATTCCATGATAATTAATAGGTCAAAATTAAGGGTATCAATTGCTAATAAATGGAATTGTGGTCCAAAATTTTGTCATTTATTAATTGACTTTTACAATATTCCAAAAAAAGAAAAATATCAACTCTATAAAATGTTGGACATTTTTTGCTCCATTTATTTTTCCAAATAGAAAACATACAATTACTAACTTGTTTAGTAGATAAGATTGTGATGAGGTTTGGCATTATTATTATTATTATTATTATTATTATTATTATTATTATTATTATTATTATTATTATTTCATATATAAAGTTTTATCATGTGTGCAAGTCTTCAAAGAGGTATAATAACATAGTTGACAATATTCTTGTTTGATTTTATTTTTAAAAAATAATAAGTATTATAGTTTTTATATTTATTGGGTTGATTAATTCAAATTCGTGTCACTTAGGGATTCATTAGAAGAAAAAAAATTTCTACTGAGATTATTCAGATACAATTAACTAATCTTTTATATCGTGTTCTTTTAAGTAAAAATGGAGATTTTATGAGAAAACATTTAACGATTATTCTTTATTACTATATTTTTACATTTTTTTTAAGAAATAGAGGATGAATTTAAATAGTGGCCTAAAAGGAATATTTTCATAAATTTGTAAAAAAAAAAAATTATTTCAAAAAGCTCGAAATTGAAACTTCTGAATTGAAAACAAAGTAATATGAATTATTATGATATATATCTCTTTATTGGTGTAAGCATGTTATTGAATAGTAAGAAAAGGTAAAATAATTACTTAACCTTCTTTAAAATAAACAACTATACAAATCATATATTTAATTTATTATTATAAGATATATTATATTGGTAGGATTCCTTGTTTTCATAGGATTCTTTTGTCATCAAATAGTTAGACCATTTCAAGATATTACAATAATTATTAGAAAATTTGTAAGACCCTCTCCAATAAAATAAAAATAATGACTAGTTAAATATTAATATGAGTTGTGGTGAAATAATTTGAGATTTTTTTAATTTTAATCTGTGATTTCGAATTTAAGTCTCTCGAAATAAAAAATAATTATGTTGATAGCTCATTGTTCTAAAAAATGAGCTTAGCAATGTGTAGATTCGAATTTTAATCGTTTCTAATACAGATATCGAACACAAGATTGAAAATAAAAAAAAATCAAATTTTTTATACTCCTCTTGAAAAGGATATTGGATTAACGTGTTCTCCACATGCTGACTTTTGAATCAAAATTAACTATAATTACAAAAAATATCCATTAATGGAATATAATAATCAAATCTTGTTGTTAATTATTGAGTATATACTATTTTTACTATCTTGTGAGTAAGTTGGACCAAACTTATGTTGATTAAGATAATTTAGGGTTTTAAAGATAAAAATTTAATATAAAAATGTTTAAAAGCTTATTTTAATTTTATGCTATCTTATACGATATATTTAAATAACTAAAAAAAATCAACTTGGAAAGAAAATCGAACTAAATCAATTTGTTTTTTATTCGACTTAGATGTCATTTTAAAAAAATTTAAATCAAAATTGAATCAATCATATCAAAAATCGAATTATTAACTAAGCTAACGCTTGGTCATACATAGATTTTGGACCGTTTTTGATAATTTATTTTCAAATAACTATTCGATCATGAAATTTTAATCAGATATTCAAAATTGAATTCAGAATTTACGTTTTAGTAGAAATTTTACTTCCACTTACAAACAATAATAACTTCAACGTAATAGAATAAATGTGGTCTGAAAAAATTAAGTGTATCCGACCTTACTCTTAACTTCGAAAAAATAGAGACATTATTTCCAAAAGATACTCGTCAGATCATACTGAAAAAGAAACAATGACAACACACCAAAATAATCAAATGTCGAGTGTTCAAACACAATTTCAAAAAATAAACTCAAATATTCAAGTTTTGAAATGTTAACTTCAAAATTTACGACCAAACGAGAGCTTAAAACAAAAAAGAAAGGGGTAAGGTATAAATATTCTAAAACTATTGAAATTTTCGAGACACACTTTCTATCGTTGTAAGATTTCCCAAAATGGAAAAGGGAAAAAAAAATTTACTTCCCAAACCTTATAATTTTTTTTTCAACTCCCATTGAACACAACCATCCTCTCTGTCTGTCCACTTTTTTGTTTTTCTACTATTTCTAACACACAACTTTACATTTTGAATTCTTTGAGTCATAATTGATTTGTACAATTCAACAAAGAAGAAAAATTTGCCACCAGTCAGTACTCAAAATCCTTGTAGACAAAAAGGTACTATTCACTCCTTTCTTCTCAACACATTCCTTTGCTATTTTGGTTTTTTTCAAGACTGTACCTTTCACTGTTTTGTCACTCAATTCTGTTGGATCTTTGTGTTTTTCTTACTTTTTGTGAGATTTTATGATTTGGGTGTTCCATATTTTTGCTTCTGGGAGTTGGGATTTGGTTATCCTTTAGGTAGTGTTTGGTTGGTTCTTGAATTGTTTGTTGGATTTACAGTGTCAAGTTTCTTACTTTTATGGGATTTTTATGAGGGGTGTATTCCAGTTTTTGCTTCTGGGAAGTGGGATTTGGTTAGCTTTTAGGCATTGTTTGGTTGGTTTTTGAACTGTTTGTTGAATTTACAGTATCAAGTTTCTTACTTTATGATTTGGTTAGCTTTTAGGCATTGTTTGGTTGGTTCTTGAACTGTTTGTTGAATTTATAGTGTCAAGTTTCTTACTTTCATGGGATTTTATGATTTGGGTGTTCCATATTTTTGCTTCTGGGAAGTGAGATTTAGTTAGCTTTTAGGCACTGTTTGGTTGGTTCTTGAATTTGTAGGGTCAAGTTTCTTACTTTTATGGGATTTTATGAGGTGACTTCCATTTTTTGGTTCTGGGAAGTGGGATTTGATTCCCTTTTAGGCATTGTTTGGTTGGTTTTTGAACTGTTTGTTGAATTTATATTGTCAAGTTTCTTACTTTATGGGGTGCTATGAGGTGAGTGTTCCATTTTTTGGTTCTGGGAAGTGGGATTTGGCTAAGCTTTTAGGCATTGTTTGGTTGGTTTTTGAACTGTTTGTTGAATTAACAGTGTCAAGTTTCTTACTTTATGGGATTTTATGAGGTGAGTATTCCATTTTTTGGTTCTGGGAAGTGGGATTTGGTTAGCTTTTAGGCATTGTTTGGTTGGTTCTTGAACTGTTTGTTGAATTTAAAGTGTCATGTTTCTTACTTTTATGGGATTTTTGTGAGGTGGGTATTCCAGTTTTTGCTTCTGGGAAGTGGGATTTGGTTAGCTTTTTGGCATTGTTTGGTTGGTTCTTGAATTGTGTGTTGAATTTGCAGTGTCAAGTTCTTGATTGTTGAAAATTCTGGTTATTTCCTGTGTCTACAAATGTTGAATATGCTTTTTCAAAAGTTAATTGCCCTTGATTTATTAGGCAGATCCAGGATTTTTAATTTATGTATTCTGAACTACAATTCATTTTGCTTAGTTCTTAATAACTTATTTATACTTATTAAATGATTTTTTCCTTAACACAAATATAGTGTTCAAGTCAAAGTTGGTAGGTTCTGCTGAACTCGTAATTTGCAAAGTGGCTCCGCCCATGCCTTGAAGCTTGTCCCTCTTCTGGTGTTATATAGCAGGCTGGGTGTTTGGAGTCCACGACTGACTTGTACGTCTTCAGTTAGTCCGTTGAAGTCAGATTTGGTTGCCCTTTATGCCATGTTTGGTTGGTTCATGAATTGTCTTTGATGGTTGAAACTTGTGGTTATTTGTGAACAAAGATTGAAAATTGTCATACGGGTTGTGTTTCTTTTTCCTTACATTATGTGTTTTGTCATTTTCTTTGAATATTTTTATAGAAGAAAGTGACTTGTTTGTGAAGTGTTGGTTTGTGTAGTTTCTTCTTATAGTTGTTGGTTCTATATAAAGTTTTGATTTTTATTGTGGATTTTGTCTGTGTTAGATATTTCGGATAAATGGAGTCTGAAAACGGGGTTCCAGTTGAAGAGGAAAAGATTGTTGTGGTTGAAAAGAATTTGGATATGAGTAAGGAGGAGGAGAATGTGAGTGAAAAGAAGGCAAATGCAAATGAGGAAAAGGCTGACGAAGCACCTAATGTATCAGTTGTCAAAATTGAACTGTCTCGAAATGCTCCGAAGAGCAAAGGGTCGAGTCAAAAAAAGCTTGCTACTGGTGGAACTACAAAGAACAATAAGATGGTGAAGGATCAGGCTAGTTTAAGAGCAACAGCTGCATTGACTCGTTCGAATAAGGCGAGTCAATCGCAGAGCCTGTCGTTCCCTTCACGAGGTGTTAGTTCTGATGTAATGAGGAAGAGCATTGATGTGTATCCGAAGAAATCGGATGCCAAGGAACTGAAAACAAAGGGGGTTAAGAATGAGACTTCACATTCGAAGGGATCATTGGCTTCTAGTTCGAATCCGGCTATCAGGGGTGTATCTGGTGGAGTCTTGAAGAATGCAAACACAAATGGAGGTGTTGCAACCAATAGGAGGACAACTATTGCAGCTGGCCCGAGTCTCCGACAGTCTATGGTATCGAATCTCGTTATCTATTTGTATTTACCTTGTTTGATGGATTGTCTCTAACCTGTTTTTTCTTTATCAGTCTGGGAAGTCTCTTACAGCGAATGGAAACGCAAAGAAAGCTACATCTGAAGTGTAAGTGAATTTGTTGTTTGCATTTTTTATAAAGGTTTTTTGGTCTACGCTTGTTGTGTATAGCATCAATTTTTTTTACTTTATTTTATGTTTCATTTGCTAAGAATTTTTCTTCAGTTAAGTTATTTCTTTGTGTACTGCAGATCGAATGACGAAAACAAGAAACCTACTAAAACTGAATTGCCTGTTAAAGAGGACGAGGATGCTCGTTCTACTACTTCCTCGTACTGCTTTTGTTCTTGCAACTACTTTCATTCTGTTGTTCCATTGGTTTGTTCGTCATCTTTCATGTTCTAGGCCAATTGAATATCCTCCTTTTGTTTCTGTTGTCTCCAGGAGTACCACTCCTCGTGGACAACGAAGGGCCAGTATTGCTGGATTTTCCTTCAGGTTGGAAGAACGTGCCGAAAAACGGAAGGAGGTTTGTAGTTCTGCACTTGTTTCTTGTTTACCAATGAGGGAATGTAACTTTATATGCAAAGCTAAGTAATGCAAGGTTTGTTTCTTCGTTAGTTCTTGGCGAAGATAGAAGAGAAGATACAGGCAAAGGAAGAGGAAAAGAATAACTTGCAAGCAAAATCCAAGGTTGGTTCGAAATATATCAAGTTTTCCCGGTTAACTATTTAAGATCTAGTTTCGCCTTAACCCTTTTTTTTTCCTCGGAATTTGGGATGTCATACAGGAAAACCAAGAGGCGGAGATTAAGCAATTGAGGAAGAGCTTGACATTTAAAGCTACACCAATGCCAAACTTCTACAAGGAACCTCCTCAAAAAGTTGAGCTCAGGAAGGTAAAGTATTGATCTTAGATCTCCCTTGTTGACACACTAGTTCATTACTTTCGGAGAACTCATTAATGTGTTGTCTTTGACATCCTCGCGCGGGAAAAACGTTCATCTTCTGCATGACTTCACATGTCAAAATTGTAGCGTGGGCTTCAGAAATTAACAAGAAGTAATTTCTAGTAGAGCATTTTTTACTTTAGAAAATTCTTTCGAGATAGTAGATCATTGTGATTACGTAGACATTGGCCATGAAGAGGATCCACCCCACTGCTCCCGACAGGATGCCCTATAGTGATGGCATCATAGGCATTGTGGCCACCGTGGGGATCCTCCTCGCTGCCCCGACAGGATGGGACATTAGGAGCTCTAAATGAAGGAAAGCCCAGCATGCATAGGATTTTTAGCATAACTTCTGATTATACTAGGAATTCTACTTGTTCAAATTCCTCATTACATTTCCCAATTGTCGTGTCTTTTTTAATCGATACTTGAGGGCAAACCTGGTGAGATATCAGGGATTTGTAATAGGGAAACAATGTGCCTCCATCTAATGTACGTAATACGTATGATCAGTAGGCTTCCGATGATACAAATTCTTGACCACAATGAGCAGAGCTAATTCTGATTTCATTTACTGAGAAATTTGCATGTGTGTTTGTGTAGTCTCTTAATATACCGAGCATTCATCTAATGTGTGTCTCAGAGTAAAAATATGCTTACAGAGTTTGAGGCTACTATATTAACTTTCCGTGTTACATGTTAAAATTTCATGTTTTCATGTACAGATACCGACAACACGTGCTGTATCTCCTAAGCTTGGAAGAAACAAGAACTCCACATCTACAACCAACAGCTCCGAAAGTGGAGGATCGTGTTTCAGTCCAAGAGTTGTCAACAAAGAACAGGTAAAGTCACCCCGGGCTATGCTGTCAACGAGCAATAAAGTCACCGGTGCATCAAAAGGGAAGCCTATTGAAACCAAGAAGCCAATGAAAAGTTCCTCAACTACTAAAACTAAAGGGAAAGCTGTTGTAACAAAATCAAAACCTGCTGAAGCAAAGGCGTTGGACGAGAACATTTGTGAAAAGAAATCAAAAGAAATGATCGAACAACCTGATGAAAGGTCCGCCATGAATCCAGCAGACAACAATGCAGAGAAACCGCCAAACGCTATTGTTATGCCATCAGCTCAAGTCACTGTTGAAGGTTAACGAATTTAAGGAAGTTCTAACGCGCGCTGTATTCATATCTCTCTCTCTATATATATATATATAGGTTTCTTTTTTTGGAATCTGTGGAAATTTTATGCTTCATTTTAAGTTGTGAATACATTGTTGTATGTTTTGTGTTTATAAGTTGTATATGTTGGTTCCAAATTTATTTTGATATATATGTTCTTTTCTATCTTTAAATGAATGTGTCACTCTGAGTTTCATCATCTGTTTTTTCATTTTCTAAACATATAGTTAGTTCTTAAATTTTACATCATCGGAAACAACCTCTCTACCTTTGAACTAGAAGTTGGAGTCAATGTCTAGAGGATCGCCATATAGCACTTGCTTTGCCACTACTCTGACGGATCATCATGAGTTGGATGTTTGTATGAGGAAAAATTACACAAATACACAATTTAAGATATCATGACTTTTAAAGGGAAAAATGATAAATATATTCCCGAACTGTCGTAAATGGTATGCAGATACTCTCCATCATACTTTTGGAACATTGATGCTCTTGCCGTCCAAAAACTAAAGTGTATATGCCCTTCACTCTAACAGAAGATTAAATAAGGACACGTGACACAATCTTATCCACTGATCCGATGTCGGGTCGGTGAATAAGATCATGACACGTGTATGTCCGTTAATATAAAGGGCATATACGCTCTAATATTTGGACGACAGGGGCATCAATGTCCCAAAAGTATGACGGAGTAAAAGTACATACCATTTACGATAGTTCAGGGGTATATTTGTCCTTTTCTCCATCTTTAAAATTCCCTACCATTAGAAAAATTTACAAAAATCCTCTCTCGGATACATCTCTATTCCTTTGTGGATACATTCCTATCTCCTCTCGGATACATTCCTCCCCTCTCGAATACATCCATCCCCTTTCGAATACATCTTTGTTCCTTCTTGGGTACATCCCTCTCATATCATTTGCAATGTATCGAGCAGTCAAAAAATATATTCAATGGCAGTAAAAAAATTCAAAATTTTTATAATTGAAAAAATATCCGAGATATGAATTTTGTATTTATACCTTTTTAAAAGGCCTTCAAACAAGCTAACAATCATCAACCCAAATGAACAACTCAAAGGAATGGAAAAATGTAGGATGAAATGATAAGTATTTCTTTTTCATTTTCTTTTTACATGTTTATTTGACTTCGAAATAACTTCAAATAAATTTTTTTGTAGTTATATATGGCTAAAAGTTCAGGTATTTTTGTCTGAAATTTAAGCAAAAATGAATCAATCATATGAATATGAACGAACATCAAGCAAAATTGACTGAATTCAGCTACATATTTAAAAATTAAAGTTATTCTAAAGTCAGATATAATAGATTTGCGAATTTCAATATACTACGAATAAAGATTAAATGTTGATTCGTAAAATAAAAACTCTATGTACTTTAACTATTGTATTATCACCATTTTATCTTATACATTTTAAACGATTAAAAAAATTACATTTTTGTATACTTAATTACTAACTAATATTTAAATAAAAACACATGTTTTTGCCAATTTCAAGTATTTTTAAACTTTAAACTTTTACTTTTAATTTATAATATCTCAATGTTTTCTTAAATGAAACTTAAAATTATTAATTCTATTCTTTTTAACGCTATATATATGACCTTTAATTTGTTAGATAGATCTGATATCAAGTTAAATTATATGTAATATCTCATCTAATAATATAAACGGCTAGAAATAACACATTTTAATATATTTAATATCGTCATTTGTTATTAATATAATAATTATATAAACTTCAAACCGTGAATCATCACATAAACAAAATTCTCACTAAGAATTTATGAATATCAATCTTTATCCAATTCTTTTACAACATATTTTTTAAATATTTAAAATAGATATAAAAATAATAATAACTCTATTTGTCATATTTCCCATTAAATTATATTACAATTAGAAGACTAAGTAAGTTGACATTGACAAGTAAAATATTAAAATTAATAACATCATATCAAAAGAGAAAAAAAAATGAAAATATGACAATGGGATTTATTTAAGAGGAAACTTGAAGTTATGGCTACAAAGGTGGATCTATCTTCCTATTTTTCTATCTTTGAAAGAATAATAAATATATGAAGCTCATATATTTTATTAAGTATATATATATAAAAAAAATATATATATAATTTAATGAGACTTACTTATAAATATCATTTAATTATACATATTAAAAAAACAAATAATTTGTCTATAAATATTTTATTGTGAATCTATTATATGATAATAACTTGATATTGTTATACGAATAAAGAATTAGAGACATATTCAAAATCTGATCTTTATTTCTTATACAACGATCTCAAGTACTCCTTCGTCTGGAAATGTTTGTCATTTTGCGCTTATCAAAAGTCAATTTGACTAATTTTTAAAGGTAAATTAGATCACATTAATTTGATATTTTAATCAAAAAAAATATTCTAAAACTATATGAAAAGTACTATAAATTACAATTTTTTGCATATTAATATGATGAAAAAATACATATTAAAATGTTAGTCAGTTTTTATAATTTGACTCTAAAAATAAAAATTATAACAAATAATACCGAACGAAGAGAGTAATACACATAATAATTGATTTAATTATTATTAAAAATGCAGTTAATGAGCGTAAACTATTAATTAGAACTCTATATATCTGTATGATATTTACTATACAAAAATTTATAAACTTTAAATTCTACCGATCTATTTTGTATTTTTTGCAGCTCTAAGATCCGTGGAACGTTCCATGGCCACATGAAAAGTATAAAAATGGCAATTATTTATTTATTAATTTATTTTATATAACTTTGGATTCTTATATATTACTATTTATGAAGGCTATAATTTGGACTTTTTCTTCTTGCATGAAAAAATTAAGAATAAAATGAATATATAAAGTCAATGAATTTGTCCAATTTTCTTTAGTCCCCACATCAATTATTTATTAAAACTTTTTATAATTAATAGTTCCATGTGAATGCCAGCTCATTTGCTTTTTCCTACTTTGATGTGATTAATCATTAACCTAATAAAATCAAATAAAAAAAATATATATATATGGCCAAATTCTTCATAATAAATAAGTTGAACCACTAATTATATATTTTAAATAATTGGAAAATATTTGTCCTCTTTTCTTTTGTGAAATGTTTAATATTACTAAATTGTTTGATAAATTACACAAAGTTGCTAACATTTTCACTGAGGTAATTTACGTGTATCTCGATTATTTGTTAGTAACTGTTTTTATTTTACTTTTTATTCAAAACATCCTCCTATTGTCATGCTTTAATCAAACACGTGAAGGTATTAGCTTATACAATCAAGGAAAAGAACTGTGACACTTTATTTTACGAATATGTAACGTGGAGATCTATATTCAACTAGCGAATTTACATATTTAGGTTACAAGTTTCTCATTACTCGCTTAAGTCTAATTTTTTTTTTTGGCTATTTTGCGAGTACGGAGTGAAAGAACTAAACTTTTTTAAAAATAAAAATTGACTACAAATTTCATCGCTCATCTAATTCTAAACACGCGTATCAATCAGATATTCTTTTCAATAGTTTATCACTAAAAGAAATTTCCAATAAATATTCTTATTTAGCTATGAAATTTATTCGTCGTTTCTTTTCTTTCCTTCTCTTTTTAGTAGTGAGATGAGTACTTAAAATTGCAATCAAAATTTAGCAAAATTTAATTTTTAGAAATGTATATTTTGAGATAAAGAGTACATGGAACTTAAGACAATTTTCTACAACTTTGGGGGGTTTAGTGTAAATACTAGTTTTTCTTTTTTCTTGGGGGTGGGGTG
>NC_028637.1:1630957-1654151 GCF_001406875.1 Solanum pennellii | reverse complement strand
GTGGGGGGTGGGGGGTAGGTGGGGCATTGAGCAACTTACATGAAATAACATGGTCATCATACTTTTTGTTTTCACCCTAAAAGATATAAATCCAACCACCATTTTCAAATATGATTTAAATTACATATATATTGATAGCTAGTGTAATGATTTTTAATTTTTTTTTTAACATTATTAGTAGAATCTAAATTGTTATGAAAAATTATTTTAAATGAGAGAGGGCAAGGTTTCGAAATAAGGTCAGATAGTTAATAGTAATAAGGGAAAAGGGTCTGATATACCCCTCAACTTTGTCATTTAGAGCTGATATACCCCTTGTTATGAAAGTGGCTCATATATACCTTTACTTGTAAACAAATGGCTCACATATACCCTTTTTCTCTAAAGGAAATGAAAAAAAAATAATTTTAATCTAAATTTTTATTATTTTTTTCAAAAAAATATAATCCTATATGAGTAAATTTAATCCTCGTCAAACATATTTTTTTTGACTTTTTTTTGTTTCAATGACTAATTTATAATTATTATTTTGAATCAAATTTATTTATGTTTCACTAATATTCTTGTAAAACTTATTGTAGATGACCAAATTTTTTCTTCGAATACGAAATTAAATTACAATACACACAAGAAAAATAGTTTAATTTTTTTTCTTTAAACTAAGGAATGTAAGGAAAAAACAAAATAAGTATAAGAAACTCAAATAATTATAATAAAAAAAGTCAAAAAATAATTTATGTATGAAAAAAATTAAAATATACCTTGAACTTTGATAGAAGAATCATATATACTCCTAAATATTTTTTTTTAAAAAAATTAGAACTAATAAATATAAATTTAAAACTAATTTTTTAACTTCCGTTAAATGAAGCGTATATGTGAGCCATTTTGTAACGGCAGGGGTATATGTGAGCCGTTTGTTTAACGGTAAGGGCATATATGAACCACTTTTATAACGAGGGGTATATCAGCTCCAAATGACAAAGTTGAAGGGTATATCAGACCCTTTTCCCTAGTAATAAATCGTTTGTATAAAGTTGCTATAGTTATTGATATTCTATTTTCTTCGCTTATATTTCAACTGAATTTAACGAAACTCAAGTGCAAAGTCTTCCATAGATCGAAACTACAAAAAAAAAAGAAAAGAAAATATCATGAAAACCTCATTATCTTTATCATCATTTTTTTTCCCAACAAGAACTTTGAAATAGTAAAAAATACATTGTATTATACTATCTATTATTTTTCTTCAAACACAAAGTATCTAATAAACTTTTTTTAAAGGGGTAAAATAATTTTTCCAATTACACAAGACAAAAATACAAATCACATCACATCAAATAAAAGAATTGCAAAAAGTTGCATCACAAGTTATTAAAGTATCACATCATGCAATAATAAAAATAATAATTAATATAATAAAATTAAATAAATAAATAAATAATAATAAGACAAATCACCCGTGAATATATAAAAAGGACAAAAAAGACTCTGTATATTTCTGCATACAAAGTGTTTGGTACCAACAAACCTTAAATACAAATAAAAAATTGATATATAGTAATTACAGTATTTATAACAAAAACCAAAAAAAAAAAAAAGAGGAGAAAATTCCCTTTTTCTGAATTTTTACTTCAACTCAAACATTTTTTCTCCTTCCCTAAATTTTACAAGGCTCTCCTAGAAAAAAAAAGATATTAAAAATTTGCCATTTATTCAGAAAATTTTGTAGCTTTTTTATTTTTTTTTCCTCTTCTCCACAAATCCTAATTGAATTACCAATCTTAATAATTCAATTTCTTGATCTTGAATTTTAATGACAAAATGACCCCATCATACTACATGCTACTTCCATCAACTTTCCTACAAATAAAAATGTTTGGCGGAATCAGAATCTTTCACTAAGAAGAATTAACGTATAAAGAAGTAAAACACACGAAGAAGTCAGAAGTAATGTAGGAGAGGAGACAATTTCACTTTCGTTAGATTGTGTAGTAACTTGATTCAGCAGCAGAGTCAGAATTTTCAATTGAACGTCTAGCAGATAATTTAAACCTTGTATATATAGTACGTCCCTATCGTGAGCCAACGTTAGTAAAAAACGAAAGATTACTTTCGAAACCTATGTATACAAAGATGGTATACATAGTATATATACATAAAAAGGAATGACCAACCTATCAATGTCAGTGTTATTTTCACTACGAAGGGGTGTCACTCGACTACCTTGGATGCCAACTCATAATAGCAAAATGAAATTGACAACTGATAATTGAAGTGAAATATACTATTTAGAGAACAAGTGGGGGCAAAGAATTTGTCAACAAATAGGCTAGGCTGGCTCTAAAGGACTAAACATCCAAGTTGTTGGGAAAAAAACAAATGCATATTAGACACCAAAACAATTGACTTTATCGCGCTCGATTTTTGGTCTAGTGGTAAGAGCACAACATATGATATACATATTAGACACGTAATAAGGTTAAAACCGACGTTCACCAAGTCTTCAACCGAAAGGCTAGCTCTATCTGAGCTAACCTTTTAGACTAAGGGAGGCTTTGAAACTCGAAGATGATTTTCTGTCTCTCTATCCTTCTCCACACTCGAACCCTCTAAAACTAAGAAGTCCTTCCATCTTTACCAGTTTACCGGAAAGTCTTGCTTGAGGTAAAAATGCTCCCTCGTAAAGGCAATATCATTCTGAACACTCAAACTCGAGACATCTGATTAAAGATAAAGGAATAACCGCCAGACGTTTGGTAGTTAGTTAACCTTTTACTATGAATGATTTATGGTTAGGTATGACCAAGCCAACTTTAAACTATCTTTTAATAATAATAATTCAACTACTTAAAAAAAAATACTAACTCCATCAAATGGTTTTAGAATAATCTATACATCAAGCAAAGAACTAATTCTTTTTTCTTAATAATCTTATTATATAATATTATTATATATATGACTCACCGACAAAATTTCTCAACTACTAATTACTTAAAATAATTTTTGTCACTTTCTATAAAAACGTGCAGAGCATATTTATACCTAACAATTTATGGCTTATAATAAAAGAAATTAAACAAAAACTATCTAATCACTCAAAAATAATGAAAATGATATTTTAACTCACAAAAGAAAAGAAAATAGCAAAGCAAGCAACACAAATAAACAAATGGTGTCTGAATCAGTTTACGTTTCATGTATTGTAACTAATTTTACTAACTGATATCGAGTAACTCTGTTCATTGAATTTTTAGGAAATTTATTGATGTGGGAAAGATGAATTTTCAATTTTGTGTAATTTTTAACAATTTTCAAAATTGGGGCACTTTTTATTTTAATTAAAAAAAAAACATAGCTTAGATGTTAAGTCCAAGAATTCCACCACAAAAAGAGTTGGCAACAACTGGAATCACAAAAAGCCATAATTCCATTATTCTCATTATACCCACCACCAAATTTGTACTAAAGAAATTAATTTTTGACAAATTTTGAGATAATAATATTAATAAACTTGTAAGAGAAAAAACACTAATTTTTTACATTTTTTTTTGATAATATGTTTTTCTTAAGCCTTGCTTTAATACGATCTTTCTTAAGTCAGGACTCTATCGAAAACAGTAAAATATGTGTACGCTTTATATTTTGCAGGGAGAAATTACATTAGATATATTATTATTGTTGATGACATTAGCATACACACCATGTTCTCCATATCCGAACCTCACTTGAGCTGAAGTCTATCGAAAACAATACCTCCACCTTAGACCAAGACTCTATTCATAACATAGACATCACGTTCTCTAGACCCCTCTTGAGCCAAAGTCTATCGAAAACAAAAACTCGACATGTAACATACACGCCATGCTATCCAGACCCCCACCTAAGACGAAGTCTATTGAAAACAATGTCGCTACCTTGAACCAAGGCTAGATATAACCTATGTTGCTCGGACTCTTCAAAAATATCAACAGGTGCGTATCAAATTCGCCAAAAATAATACGTTTTTGAAGAATCCGAGACCGGTACGATATCAAAAGTGGACTCGAGTCCGCGCAACTAAGCATACAACATAACCCCACCCGAGCCGAAATCTATCGATATCTTAGACCAAGGCTACACACCACGTTCTCTAGCCGAAGTCTACGACAACAAAGCTACATATAACACACACCACGCTCCCTAGACCTCCATTTATCAAAATTACACCAAATATATCGATATTAGTCACATAATTAGAGATGATAAAACACATAAAACACCAAACAATTAAAATTAAAATTCAAAATTATAATTAGTAAATTACCTCTTCTTGGTTTAGCAACAACTTTAGCATCACCAACAACCGGAGCAGATTTTGGAGCCACCTTAATATCCTCCACCGGAAAAAGAACTCCGTCAATCCCCTGAACGGAAATTCTCCCGTCGGTATAAATATCGGGATCAATCAAATACGCCGATCCTTCTTCGAACCCGAATTTCACAGATCCATCAGCTTCTTCAGCAACAACTTTATGTGGCAATCTTAATGTATCATATTTCAATTTCCCAAATCTTCGTACTGAATTATACATACTTTCTTCAGTTTGATACTCCGGTATCAGATGATAATACATTATCTGTTCCGGTGCACCGGGTTCCGATAACTGATCGGTTGTTAATTTCGCCATAGCTTCATCATTTGGAGCTAATACAGTCAATACATATCCTTCTGAAACTAATCTCCCCATTTCAGTAGCTAATGATGTTAAATTTACTAAAATATCTGCTAATTCGTTGTATCCACCGTAATGCAATAGTGTTTGTATGAAATCTTTCACCTGAGTTTCACCGTCGAAGTGGTGGTGGTTACCGCCGGGACCTGGTGCTGGTGCCGGAGCTAGAGAAGGACCTGGTGCCATTGCGGAGTAAATCGGTAGTACCGGTGGAGCGCCGGCGGGTACTGGTTTGGGGTTTTTCTTCAATCGGTTAGTTCTCGGGTCGATTTCTGGTGCTCCCTGAGGGAGCACAGCTGAAATCGACCGGAGATTTCTTCGATTATTGAAAGATTGTTGAACTGATTTAGGGATTAGAACCTTTTGGATTCCGTGAATTATTCCGTCTGATTTGATTATATCATTCGGGTGAATGATATTTAGATTGTTCCCGGAGAGGCGTTCAGTCTCTCCGGGGCATAGAGTTGTGTGATTATTATTCCTGGTATGGTGCAGGCTCGAGTGGTCGACTCGAGCTGGCACCATGTGGAATAAGAGGAGGTTCTGGAGGGATTTAATGTTCCCGGGTTCAAGCAAAAAACGCTTGAACTCGGGATCTAAATCAAGCTCCAGAGCTTCATTTCTAGGTGCGAAAATGGTGATATTGTGTTTAGTTACAGCTTCTTCGAGTGGTTGAAGAAGAAGGGCTTTTTCAACTAGCTCTGAGAGTTCTGTGTAGTGTGAATCCAAAAGGGCTACAAGAACTGAGTTTGAGTTGATTTGTGGAGATGGGGTTTGGGTTTTTTGTTGTAATGTAGCACCATTAATGGAGAATGTGAGAAATAAAGTGAACAAGAAACCATAGATCTGTAAATCCATGGCACTTGAAGAAGGAAGAAGGAAAAGAGTTTGATTTTTTTTTTTCTCTTTCAATTTTCTTGAAATTTGCTCTTGGTTTCTTGATTCTTCTATATTTAGTGATGTCTTTTAACACAATGTGTGTGTTGTGTGTGGGGGTGATGAATGGAGTGAGTTTGTGGGTTGGCTTTGGTTTTTTGGTAGTAAAGAGGGGAAAGAGAGAAGAAGGGGTGGGGTGGGGTGTGGGGGTAGGGGGTGGGGTTTTTAGTTGTCATTGTTTGGTGGAAAAATAAAGTATAGTGGTGAAGGATCAAGGGTTATTTTCTTAAATATTTTTGTTGTTAGTGTTCTATCACTCTTTGTACCTTTTCTTTTCACTTGAATTTGGCCGGAGAGAAGTATCGAAAACACCATTAATAGTTTTAATAATAACTTTTTACTTAAATTGGTTAAATTTATATATATTCTCGATTTGTCGTATGATATAACAAGTGATTTTGAATTTTTTGTATGAGATTGAGACTCTTAATAAAAAATTGAGATAAGTGTTGAAAATACTTTTAAACTTAGCGGTACTTTAGGTGTGTATTTAAGTTTAGTTAGTCAAGTAGAGAGGTGTTTTTTAAGACTATCAACCGTATTGACACGAAATTAATAATTCACGTTAAGTTTAAGAGTGTTTTTTAATATATCTTTTAATTTTGTATCTGTTTTGAGAATTGACTAATATAAATTTGTGATTGAATGTTTTACTTGAAGGAAATGTTTTTTATGAATTCATTTTTTGTTTAAAACTCTAAAAAAAAACTCTAAAACTATAAATTTTAAACCATCCCACAACTTTTGATGGTGAAAGGGGGAAACTTTGGCTTCAAGTGAAAACTTTAGTAAACACAAACTTTTCTTCTTTTATGTTGGCCTTTGGAATTGGGGGAAACTTTGGGATAAAGTTGTTACCCTATAGAAAACTATGACATGTGGAAAATGAAGTTTAATTAAAGTATTTGGAATTAGGGAAACTTTGGGTTAAAGTTCTTACCCAAAGAAAAGTGACATGTGGATAATGAAATTTTAGTTAATTATTAAGCTTTAAGTTTGAAATGTGGCCCTACATTTTACATTTTATTTGCTTTATGAGAAGGGAAATTCGTAATCGCTATTTTTTGGGTGTGCACAAGGTAAAATACTCATTTTTATGCAATAGCTTGTAAATCAAATAGAAGAGGTAATCCGCACTAGACAAGTCTGATGCAACGAGCTCAACCCAGAAAGCAAACCCCTTGCTCTTGCTGGCAAGAGATTTCGAACTTGAGACCTCCAACATGGAAGTCCCAAGCACAAATCACTAGGCCATCCAGAAGGATTCCATTTTACTTTTTCCTTTGATAATAATGTGGATAAACAAGATACAATTAGCATTAAAAAAAATAGAATTATTATGATTTATTGTACAATTATGTTTATTAGAGCATCAAATTATAAAATATATTGAGAAAAAAAGTTTAAAAACTATTAAACACAATGTTTAATCCTTTATCAAGCACATATTAGCTAAAAGTATGTAAAACTATGTAAAGCATATTAGACACTAATTGATTAGACCTTAAGTTTTCATTCTTGTTCTAATAATTGGTAACTTTGTTGTATCCACTAAATAAAGTAGGCATTATTTTAAAGAAAAAGAAATGGGGAGAATGATATGAAGGTTGAAGTAAAGAGATGGATCTTTTAATACGTGGAATAAGAATAATTATTTTGATATAAAAGATAGAGATATTTTTATTTATCTCGTTCGATGTATTATTTGATTCTTTCTTGAGAGAAGGTAAAAAAATACTAATTACTTATCCTTTAATATATTGAGTTACCAAATATTTATGTTAGTAGAAAATGTAAATACCTAATGAAATAGTTAAAGTGTGCACAAATTAATCGTACACTATTATTAATTATTATTTTTTAAGTCAAAGTTTTCATTGAGTTTTCATTTGACCTCTCCTTCTTCTTGGGGGACCTAAGTTGAGTTTTATCAAGTATTTGATTTCATCCACTAGTAAGAAATAACAAGAATTCGATATATTATTTTGATGTACATAACTCGTTCGAGACTATTATTATTCATTTAAAAAAATTGAAGACTCATCGAAAATCCTTTTTAGTGGAAACCTAATATGATTTTTGCCAAGTCTTTTGTTTCCCCTAATCTCCACAATTAAAAAATAATAAATACTTAATAATACAATTGAGGTACGTACAAGCTGATCAAACAGTTACCGTCATTAATAGACAAAGAAAACTCAATGAAATTATAGGGGGACCTAAGTTAAGTTTTGTCAAGCTTTTGTTTCCCTTCAAACAAAATGTGGGGTTTAGGAATATTTTTTATTTTTTATTTTTTTATTTTTTATTTTTAATTTTTTGTTTTTATTTTTTATTTTTATATATTTATTTTAAATTGGTTGGAACAGGCTGTAAATGGGGTCCACACGGTTAAGTGGCATTATCAATGAGCTGTGAAACGGTGGCTTAGCGGCGCATATAAGCCAAGCCGATTCCTTTTTATAGCTTTTTCTCGTGTTTTTTGCGTGTTGTCTTTCTCCAATTTTCTTGCGTTTTTATGATTTTTTGTCGGTGTTTGGCGTTCGATGTTTATAAAAATTTATAGAGAGGAGTTATAAAACGTTTTTAAATTAAATATAAATTATTAATTTTATTCTTAAATTTTAAAAAGTTAATTTTACTTGACTAACTGGAGTTAAATACACTCTCGATCTTGCAACATGAGGAAATGCCGAAATACAAGCCCGGATTTTTAGCTAGTTTAGGAGTAGGGACGTTTTTAACATTTATCTCGACTTTTTTTATTGATAGTTTCATGATCTTGCAAGAATTTAAGATTACTTATTATGCCGAACTTGTTGAATCAGCCGCTGGAATTGAATGAATTAGTGGTGGGTCTATACACAAATTTCCTATTTATGTTTACTTGCATTGGAATTGAAAATCGTTTCATAGAAAACTTCGTTAGATTTGAATGTGTTAAGCATATAGTTAGTGTTCCTTCTGAGCCAGGATCAAACTCTTCTTTTGATCGTGATCGAGCCCTGCAGCGGTAGAACCTAGTGAACCAAATATACGATTGTAAACCTAAATAGCCCTTCTTCTCTTTGAGACCTTCCAGGCTATATTTTTATCATTACGATAAATTTGAGGTGTATCTAAATTTAATTAGTCAAGTAGAAGGATATTCTTAAAGCAGTAGTAGTTCGGAGTGTTCCAAAACTTCTCTTAAATTCATAAAATTTGAAATTTCATTTAAAAAAAAATTAATTGAAATTAAGTGTTCTATAATAATAGTGATCTAATATTCAAGGTTTGTTTAATTTTTTTAAAATTAAAACGGATGAATACTTATTAGTATTGGATGTTGAGTATTTAATATTTTTAAAGTTCGATTTCGATAATTCTATAATTAGTAATTACAAATAGATATTAAAAATTAAAATTTTAAACTAGATATGGTAATCAATATCTTCATAATTCTAATATACTAATACTATTAGTAGTTGTCCTTTTTTTTTTTTTAATAAATGAATTTTAGTAGGAACATTGAAATGGAATTCATTGAATGTGGAATATAATGAAAACCACCAACTTTTACATTATTGGACAAAATACATTTTTTTTCATGGTTTGAATGAAAAATACAACAAAAATCACCTGTTTTTGGAGGGAAAATTAATTAACATTTAAAAATAGTTCTTTCTATTTAAATTATTATAGTAGTATCTGTGTTTTAATAGTGACATTATTTGTCAGACAAAAAACCTAATAATAGAATTGTCAATATAGATTAGACCTCTGAAATAAATATATATTTGCTCACTAAATAATTTTGACAGGTTAAGATAATTATTTTTTTTAACCTTTTTAGTATTGCTCTATATAATTGACAAAATTTGGATTATTTAGATCAGAATTCCTCTCCAAATTTTGAAAATAATTTAAATCACAATTTTATAAATATAAGCTATAAGTATTCATTTATTTTGATAGCGCTTTTAATATGATTTTTTATTTTATTTTAAAAATATTAAATTTAAGATTTTTTTAATTAAGGATATTATTTTTATCTAATTAAGGATATACGTGTACTCTTTCGAGTTTTTTTTTGGAGTTTCCTAGTTTAGCAATTTCTTACAACAAAATTTAAAATTAATTTTTTTGGACATAAATATTACACAAAAATTGTATTTATAGCTTCTTTAGTACATAAATGAATTTAATCCAATGCTTGTGGAATACAGAAAAGCCAATCATAAGCCTCTTTCGTTTATTTTTACTTGTCACATATTTTTTTAAAGAGTGACAAATAGATAAATATTTTATTATATTACTTTTTAAATATAAATTTAATATTTTCAAAACATTCATTGAGAAATAATTAGTATGTAATAAGAATATATTATAGAAATTAAGTAATAAATTATATTTTAATTTTTTAAATTGAACAAATAAGTAAAGTAAATATCTATTTTTAGTATAATGAACTAATAAAAGTGGATTGAGAGAGCATTTCTTTCTACTTTTAGAACCTAAGGCAACAAATATAATTAGTTACATACTTCCTTTGCCTCGATTTAGTTGTCACATTTTTCTTTTGAAGAATTAAATTATATTAAATTTGATCAATATTTTAAAATGTATTTTTTAATTAAATTAAACTGGCATGACAAAAATTGTAATTTTTAATATAAATTTTTAATGTACATTTTTTTAGGGAAACTTTCACGTATAGCCACTTAAAAATAATTAATTACTCTTCATAGCTATAGTTTGGTAATTACAATTTGTAGCTATATGTTATATGGAGGAGAGAGGCGAGCAAGACTGGGAGAGAGAGGAGAGAGGCGAGAGAAAGGGGAAAAGAGTGGGAGAAAGGTGAATTGTATAAGTATATTGGTTAGATAATTGTGTATCATACATATGCATTTGTATATATGGCAAGAGAGAGTGGGAGAGGGAGGAGAGAGGCGAGCGAGACTGGGAGAGGGAGGAGAGAGTCGAGTGAGATAGATAGAGGGAGGAGAGAAGCGAGCGAGAGAGGGCAAACAGTGGGAGAGAGGTGAATTGTATATGTATATAATTGTATATTATACATATACATTTGTATATAGGCAAGCGAGATTGGGAGAGGGAGGAGAGAGGCGAGCGAGACTGGGAGAGGGAGGAGAGAGGCGAGCGAGACTGGGAGAGGGAGGAGAGAGGCGAGCGAGACTGGGAGAGGGAGGAGAGAGGCGAGCGAGACTGGGAGAGGGAGGAGAGAGGCGAGCGAGACTGGGAGAGGGAGGAGAGAGGCGAGCGAGACTGGGAGAGGGAGGAGAGAGGCGAGCGAGACTGGGAGAGGGAGGAGAGAGGCGAGCGAGACTGGGAGAGGGAGGAGAGAGGCGAGCGAGACTGGGAGAGGGAGGAGAGAGGCGAGCGAGACTGGGAGAGGGAGGAGAGAGGCGAGCGAGACTGGGAGAGGGAGGAGAGAGGCGAGCGAGACTGGGAGAGGGAGGAGAGAGGCGAGCGAGACTGGGAGAGGGAGGAGAGAGGCGAGCGAGACTGGGAGAGGGAGGAGAGAGGCGAGCGAGACTGGGAGAGGGAGGAGAGAGGCGAGCGAGACTGGGAGAGGGAGGAGAGAGGCGAGCGAGACTGGGAGAGGGAGGAGAGAGGCGAGCGAGACTGGGAGAGGGAGGAGAGAGGCGAGCGAGACTGGGAGAGGGAGGAGAGAGGCGAGCGAGACTGGGAGAGGGAGGAGAGAGGCGAGCGAGACTGGGAGAGGGAGGAGAGAGGCGAGCGAGACTGGGAGAGGGAGGAGAGAGGCGAGCGAGACTGGGAGAGGGAGGAGAGAGGCGAGCGAGACTGGGAGAGGGAGGAGAGAGGCGAGCGAGACTGGGAGAGGGAGGAGAGAGGCGAGCGAGACTGGGAGAGGGAGGAGAGAGGCGAGCGAGACTGGGAGAGGGAGGAGAGAGGCGAGCGAGACTGGGAGAGGGAGGAGAGAGGCGAGCGAGACTGGGAGAGGGAGGAGAGAGGCGAGCGAGACTGGGAGAGGGAGGAGAGAGGCGAGCGAGACTGGGAGAGGGAGGAGAGAGGCGAGCGAGACTGGGAGAGGGAGGAGAGAGGCGAGCGAGACTGGGAGAGGGAGGAGAGAGGCGAGCGAGACTGGGAGAGGGAGGAGAGAGGCGAGCGAGACTGGGAGAGGGAGGAGAGAGGCGAGCGAGACTGGGAGAGGGAGGAGAGAGGCGAGCGAGACTGGGAGAGGGAGGAGAGAGGCGAGCGAGACTGGGAGAGGGAGGAGAGAGGCGAGCGAGACTGGGAGAGGGAGGAGAGAGGCGAGCGAGACTGGGAGAGGGAGGAGAGAGGCGAGCGAGACTGGGAGAGGGAGGAGAGAGGCGAGCGAGACTGGGAGAGGGAGGAGAGAGGCGAGCGAGACTGGGAGAGGGAGGAGAGAGGCGAGCGAGACTGGGAGAGGGAGGAGAGAGGCGAGCGAGACTGGGAGAGGGAGGAGAGAGGCGAGCGAGACTGGGAGAGGGAGGAGAGAGGCGAGCGAGACTGGGAGAGGGAGGAGAGAGGCGAGCGAGACTGGGAGAGGGAGGAGAGAGGCGAGCGAGACTGGGAGAGGGAGGAGAGAGGCGAGCGAGACTGGGAGAGGGAGGAGAGAGGCGAGCGAGACTGGGAGAGGGAGGAGAGAGGCGAGCGAGACTGGGAGAGGGAGGAGAGAGGCGAGCGAGACTGGGAGAGGGAGGAGAGAGGCGAGCGAGACTGGGAGAGGGAGGAGAGAGGCGAGCGAGACTGGGAGAGGGAGGAGAGAGGCGAGCGAGACTGGGAGAGGGAGGAGAGAGGCGAGCGAGACTGGGAGAGGGAGGAGAGAGGCGAGCGAGACTGGGAGAGGGAGGAGAGAGGCGAGCGAGACTGGGAGAGGGAGGAGAGAGGCGAGCGAGACTGGGAGAGGGAGGAGAGAGGCGAGCGAGACTGGGAGAGGGAGGAGAGAGGCGAGCGAGACTGGGAGAGGGAGGAGAGAGGCGAGCGAGACTGGGAGAGGGAGGAGAGAGGCGAGCGAGACTGGGAGAGGGAGGAGAGAGGCGAGCGAGACTGGGAGAGGGAGGAGAGAGGCGAGCGAGACTGGGAGAGGGAGGAGAGAGGCGAGCGAGACTGGGAGAGGGAGGAGAGAGGCGAGCGAGACTGGGAGAGGGAGGAGAGAGGCGAGCGAGACTGGGAGAGGGAGGAGAGAGGCGAGCGAGACTGGGAGAGGGAGGAGAGAGGCGAGCGAGACTGGGAGAGGGAGGAGAGAGTCGAGTGAGATAGATAGAGGGAGGAGAGAAGCGAGCGAGAGAGGGCAAACAGTGGGAGAGAGGTGAATTGTATATGTATATAATTGTATATTATACATATACATTTGTATATAGGCAAGCGAGATTGGGAGAGGGAGGAGAGAGGCGAGCGAGAGAGGCAGAGAGTGGAAGAGAGATGAATTGTATATGTATATAGGTTAAATAATTGTATACAATACATATGTATTTGTATATTCTAGCGAATTATACATATACAAACATGACTAATTATACAAATTCGAAGTCAGCCCACGTAATTAGTGTATAATGTTAGTCGCGAGTGTTAATTATATAAAACTAGAGCTACGATGAGTAATTAAATAGTATAAGTTTGTTTTGTTACGTAATTTTCCCATTTTTTTATTAGATTGAATGAATTTAACTTTAAAAATTAATAATTTGACTCTTAATAAGTAAACATGACTATTAAAGTGGGATGGAAGGAGTAAAACACAACAAAAATATACCATCAATTAGGTGTTTGATAAGGAAAACTATATAAGGATCGATTATCTACATACCTTCTACGTTAGTACTTCATCTTTTATATGTCCTCCGTAGCTACTGTATGACATTTCTTATCTAATCACCTCTCTAGATATTTCTTCGACCTTCTATCTCTCCTCAGACTCATTAAAACCAACCCCTCACATTGAGGCATATGTATATCTCATCTTCACATGTTTAAATCATCTCGGTCTGACTTTCTTAATCTTACTCACCATGGTAGGTATTCGTAGGTTATCACAAATATCTTTTTTTCTAATTTTATCTATTTCAATATGTTCATACATCAATCTCAACATTGTCATTTTCACTACTTTAATCTTTTGAGCGCGTGAGTTCTTGACTAGCTGATGCTTTTCCCTATACAACATATTAGGTTTAAGAAAACACTAGATGTGAGCCTTTATTTAGACTACCTCAATTGCGTTAATACGATATATAACATCATTATCAATATCATTATTTCCTTAAATTATCAATCCAAAATATCAAACTTCACATCCACGTTTGATTCGTGATACATGTCACTTATCTTGCATTCCAATTACTCTATCTCAATCATTTCTAAATTCTTTTGTTTAAACCTTCAATCTATCATTAACTATGTTGCATGTAAGATAAAAATTCTAAAAATTTAATTACTTTTTAAATATAAAGAGGTAGTATCGTATATTTTTTTATCGAATAAAAAAAAGTGTACCATATAAAGTTATTAATACGACCAAAATATTTTAGACAAATTACATAAATACATACCTTTTATTTCACTTATTTCCATTATTTTCTATTTTTTAAAAAAATCTCCAAAATCCCTTATTTCTTTAATGTTTATGTATCCGAGCTAGTTTTTAATGTATCTGAGGTACATACTAATGTGTCCGAGATAATTTTTAATATATTCGAGCTACATATTAATGTATCTGAGACAATATTTAATGTATCTGAGCTACATATTGATGTATCTGAGATAATATTTAATGCATCTAAGCTACATATTAATGTATCCGAACTAGTTTTTAATATATTCGAACTACATATTAATGTATCTGAGACAATATTTAATGTATCTGAGCTAAATATAAATGTATCCGAGCAAGTTTTTAATATATTTGAGCTACATATTAATGTATCTAAGACAATATTTAATGTATCTGAGCTAGTTTTAGGTATATTCGAGCTAAATATAATATATCTGAGACAATATTTAATGTATCTGAGCTACATATTAATATATCCGAGCTGGTTTTTAATATATTTGAGCTACATATTAATGTAGCTGAGTTAGTTTTTAATATATTCGAGCTAAATATTAATATATCTAAGACAATATTTAATGTATCTGAGCTACATATTAATGTATCCGAGCTAGTTTTTAATATATTTGAGCTACATATTAATGTATTTAAGACAATATTTAATATATCTGAGCTACATATTAATGTATCCGAGCTAGCTTTTAATATATTCGATCGAAATATTAATTTTTAAAAACGGCTCAACTAAACAAGTATGATATTTTCAAGCCGAGCTGAAAAAAAAAGATAATATTAGCCACAAACAAATATCGCAGCCGATGACCAAAAAGGACAGCTGTCATTGTCATGAAAATGAATGACAAGCCATAGCTTTGCCGCTGTTTTCTATGGCTTATGAAAATGACTATACTACCCTTTATTCTGTCGGCGGTGTTCAGGTTTTTTTTTTTTAAAAAAAAATTATAATTTTTGGAAAAAAAAATACATTTATACCAACAATTAAAAACAATATAAATTTTATTTGTCGTATTATATAAATATGTTTTTTTTAATTTTGAGAGAATATGAGTGGACAGTTAAACTTATATAAATTTAATCACATAGATACATACGTTCATCTATCTATTTATCTATCTGTGTTTTTTATGTATTTTTCTATGTGTATTATGTCGAAATATATTTAATTCTATATATTTTTAAGTATCTATTTATACATACTTAAAATTGAAAGATATTATCGTAGCCATATATAACACAAGGTGGCTAGTTAAAATTTTCCAACTTCGTCAATGTTGAAGGACATATATAGATAAATGTCAGCTAAAATTAAGTTAAAAAAATATTTATATGTTATGTTATTTTGTTTGAAGCTTTATAGATATATGTATCTTATTCGGTTAATTAAAAAATGTGTTTATACGTTATGTCATCTTATAATATTGAATAATAAAGTGAATAATTGATGGCCCTCTAATTCATTTTTAAGTAATATTTAGATCTTTTAATTTTTTTTAAAATTGGTAAATTAATATGGGTGTTGGAAGAACGATGTCTTTTTTTTTGTGCTATAATATGATAACTAGAGTTAATTAACTATACAAGAAAGAATAATGATATAAATTATGACTATTTCAGATTTGCTTTTGCTAAAAATAATTATAAAAGTATCCTAAATTTATATTTTACAATTAAAATAATAATAATAATAATAATAATAATGATAATGACAATAATATTTTTCTCTATTTTATTTTATATGATACTAGTTAACTTAAAAATAAAAAAATAATTAATATATATATGTATATATATGAACCCATATTTTTTTTATAAATATAATGAGTAGAATGCTAAAAGCTTTAAATGTGTAGTTAGGTTTTGAATTTGCCTCTTAATTTGGCTAAAAAATGATGGAACTTATTAATGTGGATTATAAATTATCTTATTAAAATTAAAGTTAAATTGTTTATATATATAAAATAACAAATTTTTTGTGGGACCAACTAAGAAGAAAAACATCAAATAAATTTAAGAAAGTAACTAAAGAATATTAGCACTTTTAGTCCTCAAATATCACTAAAATTATAATTTTGAACTCTGTCGGTGGTGTTCATTTTTTTATTTTTTTTTATTTTAAGCTTGAGTTTTTGAATTAAGAAGAATAATTGTTGGCCCTAGTATTAAGATTTAAGGCCCTCTATTATTCTTGTTAAGTAAGATTTAGATACTCTTGTATATTATTGCTTAATAGTAATAATATTATTTTATGAGGTATAATATAATTGTTTGTTGACACGAAAATTAAGAACTGTTTGTATTATTTTTGGTGTAAAATGAGTCAGAGATATTTGAGGATGAGATTGAGAATGAGAATGGAATCGACTGAATGGTTAAAAAAAAATCACTTATATGAAGAAGAAGCGAAAAAGGATCAGATCGTTCTTCGCTTATCGTACGAGTTGAGAATCGACTTCTTTCATCAATATTAATAGCTTACCAGGCTTGTGTTACTCCTTTACCTTTTTCGTTTGATTTCGGAGCACCTCTAATCCCTCAAATATCAGAAAGTTCAAATTTTGAATCTTGTGATTTATTATGCACATTTAATCTTTAATTAATTAAGTAATATGCATTTGTGGGATCAAAATTTAACATATTATTGCATGCTAAACCATTTAATCATCAATGCATTATATTTAATTTGTAATATTACTGATTTTTAAGGTATTATAGTTTTAATATTCTAAAGATAATCTATATTTATGTGATGCATAATAGCTAAACACACACTTTTAAATTAATCAAAGATTAAATGTATTAAATTAAATATTATAAGGATTAAAGTAAAAAAAAAAATTTGTAATTTTTTCACTCGATATTTGATATCTGTATTAAAATTACTAGAGTTAAAAGTCTAATTACCCCTAGAATATGTAAAAATGAAGGCCATGTATTTTTCTATTTTTAACAAGATTTTTTTTCCTTTATAGAATCTTTAGTTATTATTTCATAATTCATCTCAAACTATCAATGATGGTGGTGATGAGAGTTTCATGATAGATTGGACCTTAATTAATTTTTTTATTTAGAAATTTGGTGTTCAAAAATAGTATGCTATATCAAAGACTTAATAATCTTTTCCAATCTTTTGAAACTTTTTTTTTAAAATAAAATACAAGCATCTTTATTAAAAGAGAAAAAAAGATTATACTAAATTATTGAGTTAGGAGAATTTTGTCTTTTATGTTCTTCTTTTATCTACTATGACATATTGAGAGGGAATTCCTTTTTTGTATTATGTGATGATTAATAAGCTTTGATTGGTACTTTCTAGGTCTCATTTAGTTTTAATATTTGATTTTTTAAAGTTAAATTATGTGAATTTTAATTAATATTAATAATATATTCAGTATAATATTATAAGTGAGGGGGTGGAGAGAATACAATGTATGTAAATTTTGTTCCTACCTAATGAAGATACATAGACTGTTGTCAAAAGATTTTCAGTTCAAGTGCACCAAAGTTAAAATAGCTACGGAAAAAAAAATACGACAATAAAAAAAACACGTTGATTAAATATATATTTTCATCAAATTAACATGAAAAAAGTTTTAACTTATATTATTTATCGTACAATGTTGAATATTTTAATTTGAAGTATTAAATATTAAATCAGTTAAATTAGTTATATTAACTTTCGAAAATAAAAACATAACAATTAATTTGGAGAAAGTGTTTATTTTCTATTTTTTGATCCACATATTGATCAATAAGCTTAAATTGAGGATAATTATGTTTTCAAGAATAATAAATACAATTAACACACTTTTTTTTTGTCAATTTTCTTGGTAATCTTTTAGTTTATAAATTGTGATTAATTATCTACTATCCTACAATATAAAAGGCTTAATCTTTATTTTTTACTTCAAAAAAAAATCACCAATAATTATTTGATCGTCTTTTTTTTAAAATAGTCAAAATAAAATTAACTTAAATTCAGAATCGCTATTTAAAATCTTAGTAAAATGCTGAAATTTTCATCTCATGTCACACCAAATAATATCAAACAATAAAAAAAAAATCTCATTTTTGTTGTAAGTCATTATTTCTTTTAATAATAATTCCAACTTCTCTTATTTTATTATATATTTTCTTTTTATCTCCAAAAATAACTCATTCTCCAAATGAATTCCCATAAAAGTCTTTCCACATTATTTAGTGTTAGGTACGATATTAATTTAGATATTTAATTGATGGAACCGATAAATCGCTCGAGGTGGTTAGATGCGTGGGGCAAAATATGTAACACAAAGGACTTATAGTACTTCTATTTTTGTTGATTGATTCGGTCTCTTGTTTGCTTCACATCATATTAATACGGGGTTGAATTGAATAGTCATAAAATTTTATGCTCACTCAGATTTTAAATAGAAATATTTTTTTCCCTTCAATTCTATTTTATAACTATATTTAGAATTAAGGGTATACGTACAATACACTTGATCAGAAATTACTAACCGACACTAAATTTTATATAATGAATCAAATATGTTAAGCCTTTACCTTCGAGTGTTATTTCACCGTCCTCATTTATTTGATCGTATTTTCTTTTTAGTTTGTTTAGAAGAAAAATAATATTTATATTTAAAGATGATTTATAATTGCACAAATATAATGACTTAATCATAAGTTCCAATTATTTTTGTTTAAATTATGTATCAATCAAACATCATCACGTAAATCGAGATTTAATAACTACAACATTAAATTGACTATTCTACCCTTTGAACTCTGTCGGCGGTCTATTTTTGGGTAGGTTTGATACTCACACATTTATTTGATTTATTTATTATTCTTTTAAAGTAATATTACTATATTAGCAATCTTTTTGTTCAATTTTTTTAGGGGAAAAAGATAAATATATATCGTAAATTGTATGCAGATACCTTCCGTCATATTTCTGAGACATTGATGTCTTTGCTATCCAAAAACTAGAGCGTATATGCCTAACACTCTAACGAAAGACTAGATATGGACACGTGACACGATCTTATCCGTCGATCTAATATTTAATAAATATCGATCGGTAGATAAGATTATGACACGTATATGTCCGTTCGTATTAAGAGTATATATACTCTAATTTTTGGACTGCAGGGGCACCAATGTCCCAAAAGTATGACGGAGGATATCTGTATACCATATACAATAATTGCATAATATTACAATAATAACAGTAGTAAAAATAAAAAAATATACGAGATGGAGATAGAGATGCACATATACCAAAAGAAGCTAGTTTTGAACTTTAGAGGCGATAAATACTCGATCACATGAGTAACACATAATAGATCTTTAATATTAATGCGTAGATCCTACATTGAAGTTCAGACTTTTTTCGTTAAAGAGTGAAAATCACTTGACTGTAAAAAGAGAAACTCTGAGTAAAAAACTCGTAGATCGTAGTTATTGGTCACATGAAAATTAAAATCTAAAGGCAAAAATTATGTCAATTTTTCAATTTGTATTATGTATATAATGTGAAAAATTCAAGACAAACTCCTTGGTGCCAAATTTTAGTGAAATTTAACATTCAACTCATATTTAATTTACACACTATAAACATTTCTCTGGCTATCCATTTCAGACAATGTATATTCGACACGAAAAAAAATAGTAAATCGTCCACTTGTTTGGGATTAAGGCGTAATTGTTGTTGTTGTTGTCGTCCTTGCATATCATATTTGAAGATTGATGAGCTGAAAAACCTGAAAAACGAAATGAATCTCATCATAAAAAATTAGCAATAATCTCGAAGGTTGTAATCCGTGTGACTTATAGGTCACAGGTTCAAGTTGTGAAATCAGTCACTAATGATTACTTTATGATACACACCCTACGATTTTTGACTCCTCGGACCCTCACGAACGTAGGATGCTTTGTGCACCGAGCTATCCTTTATATAAAAAAGAGATGGTCTAGTTCATCCATCTCTTTTGAGCAATAATTCATCCAAATTTACACAAACACAAGTAAAGATGCTAGACGTTTTTCTTCTTCTATAAGATCGATATCAACAAGAACAACGATATGCCTTGTTTGTATCATCCAATATATGCTCTACCGAACATGGACGTAAACCAAAAAGAGGGTCACATTCAAGATTTCGAGTCAATGAGTTCTAACCTTTCTTCACATACCTATAATCTACTCCGAGCTAGACGCATATGAGTCTTGGCGTCTAGCAGAGCCCGTTGCGTCTAGTCTAAATCCGCCACTCTTGACAAGAACCAAGATACTACCGATTTCGGTTATATATCAAAAAATGTATATTTAAAGACACAATAGATGATAAAAAGAAAAAAGTTGCTTACTTTCAAAGATGAAATGCTGAGGACTATTGCCATGCAACTGATTAAATAATGACTTAATTCCGAGCTGTACTCGCGGAGGAAGTCGTAGAAATATTTCCGTTCAATCTGCTTCCATTATGAGCAACCATATCATCGTTGTGTCTCTGCTCAACGTTTGAAGGTATGTCCGTTTGATTTTCCCGTGTCTCGAGCTGTCCCATAGAAGTACTTCGAGAAAACAATCTCTCCTTCCACCCGCGTGTACTCTTTGAGATTGATTCTCTATATCTGGAAAGCAAAAAACCACATTCAACATTGGGTATAGCTTCTAAAATGACACACTCAAAAGAGCAAGTTTAGCAATTCATACTTCATTGACATTGAATTAAATCGAGATTTCCAGGATTCCGATAATGAATGAAGGTCTGATGGTCCTTCGGTATCCTCGTTTTCTGTCAAAGATGGACCAGAAGAGCTTCTAAAACGAAAAACAAACAAAAGAAAATGGCAAATTTCGATATGAGAAACATGTTGTACCATTGATGTTTTAACAAAGAGATTGGAAAATGAAAATCGTTAATACCTATCGCCAACAGATATTTCTTGTTTAACGGTTTGTGGGCGAACATATCGAGATGATGAAGCAGAAAGTTGATTACTTTGACCAGATGAGAGGTGAGGCAAGAACTGTGCAGTCTCACGGCGGACAGGTGTTATAGGAACAGAAGGATCAGCTATAGCTTGACGAGAATCCGACTCAGCAGCAGCAGTAGGAGATGGATCAGGATGAGATGAAAACACTAAAAAATGCGGACGACCATGGGGAGATGGCCGATTTCTTGATCCCTCTCGTTGACCAAAGTGGCGTCCCCGTCCCATTGCTGCAGCAGCAGCCAAATGCTGAATAATGCGCTCTTCGAGTTCAGACTCACTCATACCCGTGGTCAACTAGAGAGCAATCAAAAAGGAAAATGAGATAAACGCAACATTAATCAGATAGGAGAAGGAACATTATAGGTTGTGAAATTCAATATTTACCAGAGTAGGACGACGAAACATCGTAGCGTTTCTTGCCTGATTAAACCTAATATTCCTCTCTTGTTCCACTGCCTCAAGCAATTCTTGACTGCAATATCATTCAAATCAGGGGAATCGATCAAAGTCGAACATCAAAGTTAACGAGTAGCGTGAAAATGATATGAATATATTTGTGAAAATCGAAAGGGAAAAGAAGCCGAATAAACCTTGTAGGATCTTTCAGACTTAAAGGCTGCCAACACATTGGACAATTAGAACTTCTTTGATGCCTGTTTTGAAAAAATTATAAATTATAATAAACTCGAATAACATATACGTAAGATTTCAACTTCAGAACAAAAATCAGTCCCAGAATTTGACAAGCTTTCATTTACGAAACGTGACTTTAACAAACAAGAATATCGATTTAAAATAAACAAAGAAAATTACATGAAAAAGTAACGTATCAAATATCCCCCAATTCGTAAGGCAAACTTATTGAGAGAAACAGCCCGAAATGAGACAGTTGTCATACAAATACTATAGAATTGGCATAATACATAAAGATACACTCAAACTTGACCTCGGCTAGCAAGTAAGCACTATAACTTCGAGAGTGCACATCTACACACCTCAACTTGATCTCAACAGACAACCAAACACTCCAACTCGTCTCTACTATGTCTCATGGACGAGGTAGGTGTCTAGATGATCATTTGGTAAGTAAGTTGGAGTGTTCAATTGACACGGTGGAGATGAGTTGAGGTGTCTACGTGTGCATACTCAAAGTTGGAGAACTTACTTGGCCTCTAAGGCCACGTGTGAGTGTTAATTTATGTATTATGCCCTTTAGGATTCGGACAACTAATAAGAAGAGCAGCTTCTACAACATGACCTCTTTGCTACTGTATTTCTTTTTCAAAACCGGTTTTGATATGTTCTACTTGAGCTGAGAGTCTATCGGGATAGCCTCTGCACAAGGTAGGGGTTAAGGTATGTTTTCACACTACCCTCCCCAACTTAGTTGCGCAGACTCTTCACTTTTGATGCCACACCCGTCTCAGATTCTTCAAAAAATACACTGCTTTTGGAGATTCCGACACGCACCCGTTGGTATTTTCGAAGAGTCCAAGCAACATAGCTCCCCAGACCCTACTAGTGGGGTTTCACTGGGTACGTTGTTGTTATTCTCTTTTATACTTTGTTCTCATTCGTCTATATCTCTCTGTCGTTCTCCCTTTCTCCCTTCTGCTACTCAATCTGTCTAATCAGAGAGTAATTATTGTTTCATTAGTTCTGCAACATCTTTCGCTTGCTTAGCTGTTTATGTTTCCTTGAAATATAGCAATGAAAAAATTTAGAAAGATTTTCGGGGCAAGGTGAGGGGGCGGGGCGTCAGCAAGGTGTGATTTTCTACATAGGAGGACATCTTGTTTTCAAAGTAGGAAGAGATTTAAGAACTTAGTTTGAGCTTCGAGATCAAGTGGATCACGGCATCACGAGATATGACTTAACTTTATTACACCTTGTAAACCAACATCAACTTCATGACAAAAAGATTCTCAAAATCAATAAAAATGATGGAAACAGGAAATACTAGTGATTTCTTCCCGTTTGTCTAAGCCTCGGGGGGG